>NW_007732662.1:60147-61479 GCF_000696425.1 Galeopterus variegatus
TCCTAAAAGAAATCATAGGGAAAACACTTCAGGAAGTAAGAGTGGACAAAGACTTTATGAATACAGCACCAAAAGCACAGGCAACAAAAGGAAAACTAAATAAATGGGATTATATCAAACTAAACAGATTCTGCACAGGAAAAGAAACAACTAACAAAGCAAAAAGACAGGGCCAAACCCATGGCTCGCTCAGGAGAGTGTGGCACTGGGAGCGCAGCGGCGCTAGATGCGCCGAGGCCACAGGTTCAGATCCTATATAGGGATAGCCGGTGTGCTCACTGGCTGAACGCGGTGCGGACGACACCAAGCCAAGGGTTCCGATCCCCTTACCGGTCACAAAAAAAAGCAAAAAGACAACCTACAGAGTGGGAGAAAATATTTACAAACTATGCGTATGACAAAGGATTAATATCCAGAATATACAAGGAACTCAAACAACTTAACAGTTAAAAAACCCAAATAATCCAATTAAAAAATGGGCAAAGGAGCTAAATAGGCATTTCCCAAAGGAAGATATGTGAATGACCAACAGACACATGAAAAATTGTTCAACATCACTCAGCATTTGGAAAATGCAAATCAAAATCACATTGAGATATCATCTCACCCCAGTTAGACTGGCTATTATAAAAAAAGACCAAGAATAACAAATGCTAGTGAGGATGTACAGAATGGGGAACCCTCCTACACTGTTGGTGGGACTGTAAATTGGTGCAGCCATTATGGAAAACAGTACGAAGTTTCCTCAAATAACTACAGATTGAACTGCCATAAAATCCAGCAATTCCACTACTGAGGAATGAAAATTATCATGTTGAAGGATTACCTGCACTCCCAGCTTATTGCAGCCCAATTTACAATAGCCAGGAGTTGGAACCAACATGAATGTCCATCACTGGATGGCTGGATAAGGAAAATATAGTATATTTCTGCAATGGAATACTACTTTGCCTTTCAAAAGAATGAAATTCTGCCATTTGCAGCAATATGGATGAACTTGGAGAAAATCATGTTAAGTGAAATAAGCCATGCACAGAGAGAAATATTGCATGTCCTCACTCCTCATAAGTGAAGCTAAAAAATAAGCAAATAAATACAAAAAAGAAAGAAAGATACAATAACCATAATAACACATTGAACTTTCAAAAGGAGAGAACAGAATTGAGGTTACGAGAAGTGGGAAAGGGAGAGGGGAAGGGGTGTAAGAGAGGAACTGGTAAAGGACCACGAAAAATGATGATATTATGTAATGTCCAATATACTAATTATTTTGATTTGAGCATCAAAAATAAATAAATAAATAAGGAGAAAGCAAGGGCTCTTCAATAAATT
>NW_007732662.1:62160-65693 GCF_000696425.1 Galeopterus variegatus
AAGAGAGGAACTGGTAAAGGACCACGAAAAATGATGATATTATGTAATGTCCAATATACTAATTATTTTGATTTGAGCATCAAAAATAAATAAATAAATAAGGAGAAAGCAAGGGCTCTTCAATAAATTTAAGAGAGGAACTGGTAAAGGACCACGAAAAATGATGATATTATGTAATGTCCAATATACTATTTTGATTTGAGCATCAAAAATAAATAAATAAATAAGGAGAAAGCAAGGGCTCTTCAATAAATTGTACTGTAAAAATTGTTTAGCCATATAGGTTAAATGATATTCTTCATAATAAATTAAGATGATTAAACAAGATGACTAAAAGACCTATATGTGAAAATCAATACTTTGCAATTTTTTAAACAAATTATATGACCTAGAGTTAAGGATGAACACAGAAATAGAACAATCCCTATGGGAAATAATTTACAGAATTGACTATATTAATGTTAGAATCTTCTCACAACAAAAAGGCTGTCAAGAAAATAAAATGTAAGCCACAGACTGGAAGAAAATATTTGTACACATGTAACAGATAAATGTAAGCTTGAATAAGATTAAAACAAATAATACAATTAAACAAAAGCAAAAAATATGAATAGGAAATGTGCAGAAGACCAAATGAAAATAGACTCATAAAAAAAATGCTTAGCCTCACTTGTAATAAGGAAACTACATATTAGTATAGTCATAAGACAGCATGCGATACCCATCACATTTCTGAAACTGAAAAGCGTGAAATTATCAGATATTGAAAGCATTGATAAACAGTGTGTACTCTCATACACAGCTACTGACAATGTAAATTTGTAAAACCACATTAGAGAGCAATTTGGCAATATCTAATAAAGTAAAATGGGCACATACCAATGAGTCTGCAATTCTATTTTGACATGTGTATCTCAAGGAACATATTTATGTGTTCGCAAGACATATACAGAAATGCACGCTGCAGCGCTGCCAACATTGGCATACTAGCAAGATTCTGAAACAATCCAAATGTCAGTAGGAGGATAGATAAACATAATATGGCTGTATGGCTAAAATATACTTCACTGTATGGTATTTAAATAAATGGACTAGACCTATATCTGTTAAATATTGATTGCAAAAGGGAATATATAGAGGATTTTCTACTGAATGTAGATTACATAGAGTTCAATATAATTTATATACATTTTGAAGATATTTAAAATAATGTAATAAATATACTGAATATATAAAGATACCAAAGATATTTAAAAGATACTAAAGTGTTAAATAATCCTGTATTTTATTTATAGATGCATATTACATATGGTAAGATTTACATAAATACAGCCATATATAAATAAGCTCTAAATTCATGTCAGTAAATATGTGTAGTTAGAATAGAAAAAAATAAAACTGGGTAGAAGTTCAGCCTTATTTATAAGATTTTATTTCAAAAAACATAATGTGAAGCAAGTTGATTAAGTGACATTTGTTACATGTGGGTGGTGGGGCATGTGTGTTTGTGATGTTATTTTTTTTAAATTTCACAATTAAATATTTTGTGGAAGAGCCAAAATAATTAATGAGATATGAACTATGATAAAAATACAACGGCAGAGCAAGCCTTGAATTGACTTCATATAGAACTAATATGTAGCAACTCTGGATAATTGTGGTTACAAAAAAGGAATATGAATTCATCATTTTTGAAATGTAAATATAATAACTAACAAAAAAAAATGGGAAGTAATGCTTAGGGAAATGGAAGGATATTTGCATATGATAATTCTTTTATCATCCATAGAAGGGATTCAAATACTTGAATCAGGTACTTAAATGCTCTCCAACTTCCTGTTTTTCAGATTTGACTTCATAACTACAGAAGAATAATTTACTAACTAATATTTCTTGTGATAAGAAAATATCTATTGAAAATCAACAATTTTCTTTAGATTTACTTATATTCAGTTTTCTTCAAAGTCAAGTAAAAATAGATAATGATTTTACTAAAAATAGATTTTATTGTATGATCCCATTTTTTTCCTAGATTACCTCTGTCTACCCATCCATAAATATGCAGAGCCAGACACCCAAAATGTTTTTTTCCAAATGAAAATATTGACTATTTGAGGAGAAGGAAAGAATTTTGGTGATTGTTATTTTTAATTTTTTTGAATTTGAATTTTTATTGTAAGAACAAATATTTACAAAAAACACAACCATTATTATTTTAAAATGTATAAGGCAATGAGGATGAATTACAACATGATAGAAACAGAAAGTATGTGATAAGGGATTTTAAAGAAGAGAACACCAACTAAATTAGAAAAGTTCAAGAATGATTCCAAGAAGAGCAGGCTTCAACCAGACCTGGAGGAAGCATGAAGTTTCAAAGAGAATGGAAGGACTGAACGTGTGCTGCAGAAGGGGGACTGTAGTAGTCTGTATTGTATCTTCAACCAGACCTGGAGGAAGCATGAAGTTTCAAAGAGAATGGAAGGACTGAACGTGTGCTACAGAAGGGGGACTGTAGTAGTCTGTATTGTATTTGCTATAACAGAATTACCTGAGACTGGGTAATTTATAAAAAACAGAGGTTTATTTGGCTTACGATTCTGGGACAGCTGCATCTGGTGCAGGTGTCAGGCTGCTTCTACTCATGGTAGAAAGTGGCAGGCAGCCGGCAGGTACAAGCAGATCACATGGTGAGAGGAAGCAAGAGAGAGAGAGAAGGGAGGTGCCAAGGTCTTCTAAACAACCAGCTCTCCTGGGAACTAATAGAGTGAGAACTCACTCACTACCTGCCCCCCCCACCCAAGGACAGCATTAATCCATTCATGAGGGATCCGCCCCCATGACCCAAACCACTCCCAACACTGCCACACTGGGGATCAGATTTCCACCTGAGTTTTGGGGGTACAACACTTCCAAACTCTATCAGGGACTAACCTGAAAATGACTGACAGTGAAACGACTGTTTAAAAGTATAAGAAAAATGGCACATTAATGACATAATTTTAATAGAGAGAGTCAGCCATCAACACTGGTATGTGAAAAGTACCAGGAAAGCACAGAAAAATGGTATTGTTCATAGTTTAGTGGGTCATAAAGGACTCACAGAGGATAAAGCACAGGAGTAGATTCTCAGATGAAAAATTATAAGTTTTCCAGGAAGATGAGAGGAGTAAAGTATTCCAGGATAGAAAAAAATAATAATAATTGTAACAAGTGCAAAAACACAGAAAGGAGACAGCTTGCTATGATTAAAGCATCAGGGGTCCAAGCAGGACTAGAGAAGTGTGACAGCAGGCAAGGGCCATGATGTCACCGCCTGCTGGAGGAGCTGGACTTTAGCAGAAAATCATGAACAGACTTACTCTTGGGATGGGGAAAGGGTGCTGGGGAAGAGTGTGATCAATCTGGTGTTTCAAAAAGTTGCTCAGGGGTCGGCCCGTGGCGCACTCGGGTGAGTGCGGCGCTGGGAGCGCAGCGACGCTCCCGCCGCAGGTTCGGATCCTATATAGGGACGGCCGGTGCGCTCACTGGCT
>NW_007732662.1:66542-67682 GCF_000696425.1 Galeopterus variegatus
AGGTGCATGTAGATGCTCTCTAACTAACAAATAATGTTGGTAGAATAGTTTGGGATCGAGCTAACGAGCTCAGTTTTGAACAAGTTAAGTTTAGGTGCCTGGCTTGGACCAGGGCCACTGATGTCACATCTTCAGCGTTTGGTGGTAATTGAAGCCTTCAGAGTGGATGACATTGCCCAGGAAGGGCACGGAGTGAGCTGAGCAGTGAGCTGGATGTGTAAGCCTGGAAATACACCAATTTAGGCATCCCCTGTTCTATACTTGAATGGCTGATTATTTTTAGACGGCCTGTCAGATTTCATTTATCCATCTTGTTGGTTGTAGCACTTTGTTCCTCCCTGCCTATATCATTTAGATTCTTGATCCTATCTGTCAATATATCAGCCATCCCAGACTTGCCAGTTTAAAATGGTTTTTGTCCAGCACCCACTACTCTCCCAACTTCCTAATAAGATAACCATAAAGAGGATAAAATGTCATACCATCACTCAAAAAATACAACTTTGTAAAATAGCAAATGTGCCAATTTTTACAAGCATTTCTGAAACTGGTAGAAAAAGCCTAAAAATAAAACAGCCAGAAGTGACAAGTCTACAGGATAAGATGTAAAGGGTTAATAAAATGAAGAATTGCAGGGGAAAAGTTTTAATTGTTAAAATGAAATCCACACTAACAGTACAAAGAATAAATTTAATGGAGGATGCACTTCAAAAGCTGGCTCTGAATCCAGAGTAAAAGAACAAAGAAATGGAAGGAAAGTGAAAACAGAAATATGACGGTGACAGAGGCTAGAGACCACAGCATCCCCCTCAGGACAAAGGAGCTGCTGAGATACACGCCAACAGCCATAGTAGAAGTGATAACCAAAGCAATCATTGAAAGAAAAAAAAATCCTCAAATACACACACATATGCACACACACACACGTGCACACAAACACAAAAGATATGAGCAAGAAAATCGAAAGAATTCACTACATTTCAAGGAAATCCAATGAAAAGAAACAAATGTTACTTGTACACATGCTAACAAGACTGTCAAACACATCCTATAGCAATATTTTTTTAAAAAGAGAGGGAGAGGGCCGGCCCAGTGGCGCACTGGATAAGTGCGCCGCTTGGGAAGCGCAGCGGCGCTCCC
>NW_007732662.1:68487-75317 GCF_000696425.1 Galeopterus variegatus
CACTGAGGGTTGCGATCTGTTGCTGGACACGGAAAAAGACAAAAAGACAAAAAAAAAAAAAGAGAGGGAGAACAGATTCAAAGGAAGAAAAGTAAAACTGGTGTTCTCTCTCCTGCAGAGACCTACATGCTTGACAATATAAACTAGGATCCAATTAGGCAAGTTACCCTTCATATAGAAAGAACCAGAAACAAAACAGATCTGCAAAAATGTAAGAGTTTAGAAAAGAAACTGCCTACGTTCTCTTGTTGAAACATCCATTGAAAATATAATTCAACCAATCAAGCATTAGATTGACAGTAAGAACCTAAATAGAGTGAAACTGTATGTAAAATGATTTTCATATTTTCTTTAAAAACTTTCAGCAGAAACAACACCAAACATTAAAATTATCTTAAGAAGAATAGTTTTAAGACACCACACCTATTTGAACTGGCCATGAGTTAAATCTGCAATAAAATAATTATAGGTTAAAATATGCAGTCTTATATTTTGTACTTTGATTTGTACATTTTTCTTTTGCCTGGATTTAATTGTTTTTAATGAGTATGTACTTTTATAATAGTGAACTTTATATAAAACATGTATGTCCTCAAATTTATATTATCTGTGAAATTAATTAGTATGTCCTTGCTATCTTAATATGTCTTTATTATTGAACACAATGGTTCCAAGGCCCTTACATCATTTAGTTTTCCAAGTTCACACAAATATTATTTTATTAATGTTCTGGGACTGTTTTTAATCAATTGTAAATCTATTTATTTATGTGCCACATTTTCCTTCTTACCCACAAGATTACTATATAAAACCATCAAATGCGTTGCTAAAATCAAGATATACTTAGTCTATAGAGTTATTCTGATTGATCAGTCTAATAAGCCTACCAAAATCAAAGAAAAACAAATTGAAAGAGGTTAGGCTAACCCAACATGGTCTTGGAGAATTGGTACTACCTCCTGGGGATCACTTTTTCCTTTCTAAGTATTCACAATCTCCTTTCAAATAAATAATTTATAAATGTTGCCATGGATGCACATCAAACTCACTGGAATATCAAATAAAAAAACCATCTGAAATACTCTGATACCATTTTGATTTTCAAATGTTACCAACGGCCCACTGGCATATACACGTTTATATGTTGAAATTATTACAATGTCTTAGAATAGTTCTCCAATTAATTCTGGAAGCAAGCTTTTCAAGGGCATCAAGGAAAAGATGATTTTATTTATTTATCGAGGGCCAACTGAATGTCAACACCATGCTGAATCTAATGATGTCTAATTTTAATAATTGACATAATACACCATTGAACTGGCAGGACTGTGTCTATTTTGGAGGCAAAAAAGCTAAGGCTCAGATCCATAAAGTGACATCTAAAATCACACAGCCAGCAAGCCACCGTGCAGCATAAAGTTTGAACCCAGTGATTTTTATACAGCAGCAGTGATTCTACTTAGCTTTATCATCCAGTAACAGCACTGACCTCCTCTTTCCTTGTGATTTTTTTCAGTCACAACTAGAGCTTACAAATCAATTGCGCCAAAACTTTCTTTGTTGTCTTCAGCATTTTCACCCAATGGAAGCTCATTCTGTAGCTTGGCCCTGCTTACACGTGCTTTCAAGTGGGTATCCCTGTTTTGTTATTTTTTGTATATATAATTTGGCTAACATTTTTTAATTTTAATATTTACTTGTACATATTTGTGGGTTACAGTGTGTTGTTTCAATACATACAGATACTGCACAGTGATTCACTTAGGGTAGATAGGAAAAGTTTTGTGCCCATTAATCCACTACTTTCCCTCTCCTACAACTCCCTCCCTCCTGGCCTCTGGTAACCATTATTCTACTCTCTACTTCTATAAGAACCACTTTTTATTTTTTAGATTCTACATACTAATGAGTTTGTGCAGTATTTGTCTTTCTGTGCCTGGCTTACCTCATTTAACATGATGGTTGCCAGTTCTTCAAAATGCACTATAAAGCTATAGTAACCCAAACAGCATGGTACTGGCTTGAAAACAGACACTTGGACCAATGAAACAGAATAGAGAGCCCAGAAATAAACCCATGCACTTACAACCAACTGATTCACAGTAAAGGTGCCAAAAATATACACAGGGTAGCCTGGGTAGCCTCTTCAATAAGTGGTGCTGGGAAAATTGGATATCCACATGCAGAAGATTGAAACTAGATTCCTATATATCACCATACACAAAATATATTCAAAGTGGATTAAAGACCTAAGTTTAAGACCAGAAACTATGAAACTACTAGAAGAAAACAGTGGAAATGCTGCACAAAAAGAGAGTGGACAGTGTTTTTTAGAGCGAGACTACAAAGGCACAGGCAACTAAAGCAAAAATACACAAATGGAACTACATCAAACGGAAAAGCTTCTGCACAGCAAGGGACACCATCAATAAAGTGAAGAGACAACCTACAGAATGGGACAAAGTGTTTGCCAACTACACATCAGATAAAGGGCTAATACCCAGAATACATGAGGAACTCAAACAAATAATCTGATTTAAAAATGGGCAAAGGACCTGAGCAGACATTTCTCAAAAGAAGACATACAAATAGCCAACAGGCACATGAAAAAATGCTCAACATCACTAATCATCAGGGAAATGCAAATTAAAACCACAATGAGATATCATCTCACTCCAGTTAGACTGGCTATTATCAAAAAGAAATAACAAATGCTGGTGAAGATGTGGAGAAAAGAGAACCCTCCTCCATTGCTGGTGGGAATGTAAATTGGTACAGCCATTGTGGAAAACAGTATGGAGTTTCCTCAGAGAATTAAAAATAGATCTACCTTACAATCCAGCTATCCTACTACTAGGTACACACCCAAAGGAAATGAAATCAATATATCGAAGAGTCACCTGCAACTCCCATGTTCATTGCAACACTATTTATTGACAATAGCCAAAAGATGGAATCAAACTAAATGCCCATCGATGGATAAATGGATAAAAAACAAACACACACAAACTGTGCTACATATACACAATGGAATATCATTCGGCTGTAAAAAATGAAACCGTGTTTTGTTTTATTACCCTGTGTGCTTCCTTCCAACTTCCACACTTGTCTTTCAGCCACCTGACCCCATGGACAGCCCATGCCATGCCCCTTCCTTGCTGAGATCACTTGTGATTGGACCACTACCATTTCATTATTTAAAGACTTTCTCCTCTGAAAACACATGGCCTTCAGCCTCAGAATGTTTCCTTTTCAGAAATTCGTGGAGCTCTGCTTTCCCACGAACTGAGCTGACTGCAGAGTTACGCTCTGCTCTACCTTCGATTTCTTGTCTTTCACAATAAATTTCAATAAGACAGTTTCTCTTTCTCCCAAACTTCTCATTACTTGTGTTATCAGCAAGTTATTTTATTTCCTTCATTCTAAAAATGCGAACAGCTCCATGTGGCCCCAAATTTGCCTTAAATATTCTGGCTGGTTTCTAAGACACTTGCTCTGGGCTTGTCAGAACACAGTCCCTGAACACCAGGAGCACCCGAGCTTGTTGAAAGACAGATGGATGCACAGTCACCTAGCACCAGAGACAATGACAAGTTCACCTATACTACCTTGTGTCCACTTCGGAGAGTTCTGGAGCAGGAGTCCCACGGTACGCCAGGCAGTCTTGCTTCTAGGGGTCGCTGTATCCCTCTGCGTCGCTCCGCATCACCCTGGACAAGCCCAGTGGGGCAGCTCATTCTCACACCAGATGTTCCCCCTGGTTTCACGAGCAGCCCCATTTATGCTGTTTTCTCTCTACATCCCCCCCTTTTCTTCTCCCAGCTTTCAAAGCCCATTTTTATTATTATCTATTTACCTACTGATTCCAGGTGACCTGAGTCTCTCAAGTGCCCTTGTCCGTTCATTCCTGCTTTTATCCAGCCCCTACTAAGCACTAGCTAAGTAAGTGCCAAGCCCTTTGCTTAGCACAGAGAATTCTACTATGAGTGTGACACAGTTTCTACCCTCAAAGAAGTCATGGTCTAATGAAGGAGAAAACTTATACACGAACAGTAATAATTCCATTTAATAAGTTCAGTGATAGAAACACAAATAGAACAAATAAACAGTTAAAACTCAATTTACGTTCTATATAGAAGCTGCCGTAGAAAATAATGAATGAAAGAAAAACCTACAGGATAACAAAACAAAAAAAATAAAATTGCATCTTGAAAAATTTCAACTCTTGAACTACGAAGTACAGGATGTGCACGGAGATATTCGCCCAGGCTTACTTAGCAAATTGAGGTTTCACAGAATATGCCTGTAGCTACCAAGGAAAGGAGGCCAAGGTCAAGAGGAAATGCTGTGCTGGGGAAGCTTAACTTTAACCTGCAAGTTTATGGGGAACCACCGGAGATTTACAAGCAAGGGACTAATTTGATCAGCATGTATTTTACAAAGATTTTTCTACTGGCAAAAATGGCTTGAAAGAGTGAAAGAAGAGGGAAAAAGGTAAGTCAGGAGGCTACTGTAATAAACTAAGAGGTCATCAGTACCTGAACATGATGGAGAATATAGAAATGACATGTATTTGAAAGATGTAGGAGGTAGAATAGATAGAATCTATTGTCAGAGTTATGGGAAGTGTGGAAGAGGTAGACATTTAGAGTAATTTCAGGTTATGCTTAGTTAGAAAAAAATTGAGGGGAAGGGAGAATGGGATGAATAGGTGGAGCAAAAGGGATTTTTTGTACAGTGAAACTATAATGTATGATACTGTCACGGTGGATACATGTCATTACATACATGTAATGGTGGATACATGTCATTGCATACATGTAATGGTAGATACATGTCATTATGCATTTACTAAAACTCATAGAATGTACCATACAAAGAGTGAGTCCTAAGTAAGTTATGATCTTCAGTTAGTAATAATGTATCAATACTGGCTCATCCATTATAACAAACGTACCGCACTAACATGTTAATAATAGGAGAAAATGGGGGGGAAGGGAGGAGAGGGTATATAGGAACTGTCTGTATTTTCCACTCAATTTTTCTGTGAACCCAAAACTGCTCCAAAAGAATAGGAGGTGGGAGTAATACCAATTTAGGGTTTCCTGGCACCTTGGATATGTCAGTTTTAGGTTAGCCCTGGAGGAGGGTCATCCTGAACACAGTCCACGAGGAAGCCTGTAGAAGTCTGTGTCTACACGACCACAACAACTCAGCATCTGCTTCAGAGGGCTGGACTCAGTGCCCTTGATGTCCCTTTAACAACTGATATTGTAGTTCTGGATGTGACAAGAGAGAAGTGGGCATGCACCACATCACAGGAATTGTATCACACACGTGCTCCTGAGGGACCTAGCTCTCCTGAATTATGTAATTCTTACTAATCTATTGTGCATTCATAAACCTGAGCAGAAATAGGAATTCTACAGCCAGGTTGTGCATATGGATGACTTATCACAGCTATAAAATCTGGGTGTTTTCAATTCATGAATCTCACTGATCAAATATGAAACAGTACATAGGCTGCAGACTGCATCCCTCTCACCGTGCTAATGGATCTGTGAACACAGGAGCAATACAAGGAGGAAAAAATCAAATGATGTGGAAAATCTCCAATCTGACCTTTAGAAAAAGGTATCCTGTGAACGCTTTGCCCAGCAGGACATGGATGTGTATACCTGACATAAGCATTTGTCCTCAAGCTAAAAATAAATGAGGAAATAAATAAATAGGAAAAAACAGAAACAAACAAAAGAACCCAAGCCAGCTCCCGCTTCATGCAGAGCTCTAAATGGAGTGTGACCCAAGGAACAGCAAGCACAGAACGCACAACGTGGGTTTAGAAGAGACATTCATGACTTCCAGTTATTATGGACGCACTTCAGGGATTTGTAATTTGTCACGCCTCAAGGGTATTTATTCAAGTTCAGACAGGTCTGATGCCAAGAAAGGACTTTTCCCTCCCCGGAGCTAAATTCTATATTGAACTATCCTACCCAAAGTTGCTAAGTTTCTGCATTTGGACCAAAAAGCACAAGTCTGCCTTCAGTAATTAATCCATCCAATTACCGTATGTATCAGGTGTGTACATCGTGTCAGGCATGGTGCTAGGCATTGGTTATACAAGGGCGGAAAAATGAACTCAGTCCCTGGCTCCAGGGAGTTTATTATCTAGAGGTATTGATGCATATTAGTCAAAAAGTAAGCATATAAATATATATAGTTACACAGTGCAACAATTGCTAAGAAATAAAATTACTAGGATCTACGAAAGAGGAAGATAGAGCAGGGTGGTTTAAAATGAGGTGTATCCAGGGAGGCTACCATGGGGAGGTGACATTTGAGCAGAGGCTTGAAGGATGACTCATAGTCGGCAAGGTAAAAAGAGAAAAGAGTGTTCCAGAAATACAGACTAACATGTGAAGGCCACAGAACAGGAGAGAACCTGTGGTGTTCAAGGAGCAGACAGAAGGTGGGGAACCAAGAGCAGTGGGAGATGAGACTGGATAAAGTTAGACCCAGGACATGCACACTGCCCACACCCCTTTACAGATAGTCTTGAAATCAGAGAGTGCTCATTTGCCAAATTTGTTATCTTTAAAAATTCTTTCCATTATGCAAGATCATTTGCACTCACGTATGTATTTTTAGACTGATCTTGTCATTTTTATTTTTTAAAAAAAAAGTCCATGGAGGACTTGATGGGATTGCAATGAATCTATAGCTCAATTAGGGAAATTTGTCATCTTGACAATTTTGAGTGTTCTAATCCATGAATACTGAATACCTCTCCATTTATTTAAAAGTTCTTTAGGGGCCGGCCCGGTGGC
>NW_007732662.1:75903-79568 GCF_000696425.1 Galeopterus variegatus
GGGTTGCGATCCGTTGCCGGACATGGAAAAAGACAAAAGACAAAAAAAAAAAAAAAAAGTTCTTTAATTTCTCTCAGCAAGATTTTATAGTTTTCAGGGCATAACACTTATACATCTTTAAAAAAATGTATTTCTAAAAATTTTATATTTTTGATGGTATTATAATTATTGTTTTTTTTCTTTAGTTTTATTTTCCAGTTGTTTGTTGTTACTATATCAAAATACAATTGATTTTTATGACTTTGACTCCTGCAACCTATGACGATTTATTTGTTAGGTTTAATTATATTAGAAGATTGTTAGGATTTTCTACAAAGACTAATCGATAGTGAAATCCCCACTTTCATTCCTGATATTGGTAATTTCAGTTTTCTCTCATTTGTTTTTCTTGACTAATCTTACTTGGGGTTTATCAACTTTATTAAACTTACTAAACAACCAACTTTTAGCTCTTCTAATTTTCTATGTTCTTACACATACTATCTTTTTGTCTTTATAATTTCATTGAGTTAATCTTCTTCTTATTTTTCTCTTATTAAAAAGGAAACTAAGAATCTTGAATTTAAGAAAAAAAAATAAAAGGTTTTTTCTAATATAGGCATTTAAAGCTATAAAATTTTATTTTAGCTGCATTCCACAAATTTTGATATGTTGTGTTTTTATTATCATTTAGGTAGAAATACTTTTAAATTTTCTCTGGTGCTTTTTTTGACACATTGGTTATTTAGAATTATGTTATTTAAATTTCACTGTGAAGGGCCGGCCCGTGGCTCACTCGGGAGAGTGCGGTGCTGATAACACCAAGGCCACGGGTTCAGATCCCTATATAGGGATGACTGGTTGGCTCACTGGCTGAGCGTGGTGCTGACAACACCAAGTCAAGGGTTAAGATCCCCTTACCGGTCATCTTTAAAAAACAAAACAAACAAAAAAAAACCTGATAAATTTCACGGTGAATTTTCTAGATATTGTTTATTTTGATTTCTAATTTAACTTAACTGTAGTGATAGAATATACTATAATGTTGCTGTTTTGAAATTTATTGAGTTTTAAGTCTATGGCTCAACAAATGGCCTTTCTTGGTGAATGTTCTGAGCATACTTGGAAAAATGCATATTCTGCAATTTTGGGGTGTAGTGTTCTATAAATGTCAATTACGTCAAGTTAATTGATTGTATTGTTTAGATCTTCTATAGCCTTAATAGTTTTTTGTTTACTTGCTATGTCAGTTTCTGAGAATAAAGTTAAAATTTTGACTATTTTAGATTTTCTATTTCTCCCATTAGATTTGACAGTTTATACATATTTAGAATTGTCCTTCTGTTTTTCTTTTTATCATTATGTCCCTCTTTAGCTTTTATAATATTCTATGGTACAAAATCTACTCTGTCTGATATTGGTAGAGACTTGCCAGCTTTCTTATGCTTACAGTTTGCATGGTATATCTTTTTCCTTTCCTCTCAAGTCATCTATGCTTTTATGATAAAAATGCTTATTTATGGCATTTTTCACTAGTTTTGTAGTTATTAATGAGGTCCAGTCCCACACCTGTTACTCCATCAAGGCACGTAGAGGAAATCCCACAATACCTTTTTCATGAGAACCACTAAAACACACCACCTTCCTTTTTCAGTTGCTGTGCCACAAAGACAGGAACTGGTGTGTAGCTCTGTTAAAATACATTTTGTTGGATGCAGCCAATTACTTAAGGCTACTGGAATTTTACAAATCTTTTTTTTTTTTTTTCCCTAACCAGAGGTTCTGCTTTCCAAATTTTAATGTGAATGAAAATCACTTGGAGATTCAGTGACATACAGATCCTGATTCAGGAGATCTGAGATGCGGTCTGAGGTTCCAATTCATGCCAGTAATACTGGTCTGTGGGCCCCACGTTGAATATCAGGGGTCTGTAGTTCTCACTAACTCACAAAGAGTCGTTCAGCTCTTTTACGTGGGAGGTTACACACTCAAATGACTCGATGGTGTAAGGGGGGGTGGGTATGTGAAACTGTGAAACTAGCAGATGTAAGAAAGAAAATGATGGGACCGGCGCAACCTGAAGCATGCAAGTCCCACCAGACACATTCAAAGTGAAAAATCAAAACACTGTGCTGCCAAATAAACAAGCATGTGAGATAAATTCAGATCATACCCAACTGCTTATGATGCATGTATAATATCTCTATCCATATGTTAATTTAAAAAATGGAATCCTCACATTCAAAATGGCAATGATCCATGTGTAAACAGCCTTTAAGTTCTGTTTCCAAAGAGCAATTGATTCACAATAGTCCTGCCCAGTTCACATTTTCCCCACTTTATTCACAAATATATATTTTAAAACCTTGACATAAGTGTTATTAAACCCATGTTTTCTATTTATCATAAGGCTTTCACTTATCGATATGCATTTAAGTCTGCTCCATGTGTTTTCATGTCTCAATAGCTCATTTCTTTTTAGCACTGAATAATATTCCACTGTCTAAATGTACCACAATTTATCCATTCACCTACAGAAGGAAATCTTGGTTGCTTCCAAGTTTTGAAAATTATGAATAAAGCTGCTATAAACATCTGTGTATAGTGTTTGTGTGAGTGTGTTTTCAACTCATTTGGATAGATAACAAGGAGTATTAATTTCAATACACTTGTTCTTCGTGACATTAAGTGATATTTTAAGGATTAAGTAATATTTTAAGGGCTCAGCAATTTTGGTAAAACAAAAATTAAAACAAAGAAATTATCTTTAAAAAGTTCATGGAAAGATTTGTATTATCTTTTAGTTCCACTTTTCCATAAACTTTGTGAAGTACCCTGGTATAATTGCTGGATCATATGGTAACAGTATGTTTAGTTTTGTAAGAAACTTCCAAACTGTCTTCCAAAGTGCCTGTATCTCCAGCAATGAGTGACAGCTCCTTTTGCTCCACATCCTTGCCAGCATTTGCTGTTGTCAGTGTCTTGGACTGTGGCCATTCTAATAGCTGTGCAGTGGTACTCCATTGTTTTAATCAGCAATTCCCTAATGTCACATGATGTTGAGAATCTTTACATATGCTTGCTTTCCATCCATAAATCTTTTCTGGGGGGTCTTTTCAGATCTTTTGCCCTTTTTTTAATTGGTTATGAATATTCATGAGATACACAGCTGATTGTCACCCCATGTGCCCATGATGTAACGGCCAGATTCATACTGGCAGCATACCCAGTACCACAAATGGCATTTGTACCTCATGTCCCCCACCCAATTATCCCCAACCTCCCTCTCACACTCCCTTTCCCCCCTACTCCACGTTGAAGCCCAAAGAATACTCTCTTCCTCTGCAAGTCCAACACACACCTGTGGTCTTTCTTTCCTTCCTTCTTTCTCTCTTAGCTCCCACTTATGAGTGAGCACATGCGGTATTTATCCCTCTGTACTTTGCTTGTTTCACTCAACATAAGTTTCTCCAGACTCATCCATGTTGTTGCAAATGGGAGTATTTCATTCTTTTTCATGGCAGAGTAGTATTCCATGGTGTATATATACCACAGTTTCCTTATCAGATCATCCATCGACGGACATTTAGGTTGGTTCCATGTCTTGGCTATTGTAAACAGAGCTGCGATGAACATGGCAGTGCAGGTGTCCCTTCAACATGATGATTTCCATTCCTCTGGGTATA
>NW_007732662.1:80501-84568 GCF_000696425.1 Galeopterus variegatus
TCTGGGTATATACCCAGAAGTTGGATTAGTGGATTGTATGGAAGATCTATCTGTAGTTGTTTGACAAACCTCCATACTGTTTTCCATAGTGGTTGTACTAATTTACATTCCCACCAACAGTGCAGGAGGGTTCCCTTCTCTCCACATCCTTGCCAGCGTTTGTTATTCACTGTCCTTTTGATTACAGCCAGTCTAACTGGAGTGAGGTGATATCTCAATGTAGTTTTAATTTGCATTTCCCTGATGACTAGTGATGTTGAGCATTTTTTCATGTACCTGTTGGCCATTTGTATATCTTCCTTTGAAAAATGTCTGTTCAGCTCCTTTGCCCATTTTTTAATTGGGTTATTTGTTTTCTTACTGTATAATTCCTTGAGTTCCTTGTATATTATGGATATTAATCCCTTGTTGGATGCATGGTTAGCAAAAGTTTTCTCCCACTCTGTAGGTTGTCATTTCACTCTGTTGATTGTTTCCTTTGCTGTGCAGAAGCTTTTTAGTTATAGTCCCATTTGTTTATTTTTTTCTTTTGTGCTTGTGCTTTCAGGCTCATGTTCATAAAGTCTGTGCTCAGACCTAGTTGCTGAAGTGTTTCACCTAAATATTCCCTTAGTAATTTTACAGTTTCAGGTCTTATACTTAAGTCTGTACTCCATTTTGAGTTGATTTTAGTGTATGGTGAGAGATGCATATATAGCTTCTTTCTTCTGCATATAGATATCCAGTTTTCCCAGCACCACTTGTTAAAAAGGCAGCATTTTCCCCAATGTAGATTTTTGTTGCCTTTGTCCAATATCAGATGGATGTAAGCNGCTTTATTTATTTATTTTTTTTTTTTTTGCTCAGGATTGCTTTGGCTATTTGGGGTATTTTTGCTGTTCCATATGAAGGGTAAGATTGTTTTTTTCATTTCTGTGAAGAATATCATTGGTATTTTGATGGGGATTGCATCGAATCTGTAGATAGCTTTGGGTAGTATAGACATTTTCATAATGTTTTAATTCTTCCAATCCAAGAGCATGGAATACCTTTCCATCTTTTTGTGTCTTTAATTTCTTCAGAAGTGGTTTGTAGTTCTCATTGTAGAGGCCTTTCACCTCCTTGATTAAATTGATCCCTAGGGATTCGGGTGTTTTTTTTGTGTGTGTTTTTTTTTTGTCATCATAAATGGGCTTTCTTTATTTCTCTTTCTGTTCATTCATTATTTAAGTATATAAATGCAACTGACTTGGGGCCATTTGTTTTGTATCCTACAATGTTACTGAAGTTATTAACCAGCTCTAGGAGTTTTTTGATAGAGTCTTTAGGTTTTTCTAGATAGAGAATCATGTCATCCGCAAATAAGGAAAGTTTGACTTCATGTTTTCCAGTCTGGATGCCCTTTATTTCTTTCTCTTGCCTGATTGCTCTGGCTAGTACCTCCAGCACTATGCTAAATAGAAGTGGTGAGAGTGGGCATCCTTGTCTTGTTCCTGTTCTTAAGGGAAAGGCCCTCAGTTTTTCCCCATTCAGAATGATACTGGTGGCGGGCTTGTCATAAATGGTTTTTATTGTGTTGAGATACTTTCCTTCTATACCTAATTTGTTGACAGTCTTTATCATGAAGGAATGTTGAATTTTGTCAAATGCTTTTTCAGCATCTATTGGCATAATCATATGGTCTTTGTCCCTGAGTTTGTTGATTTACTGACTTTCACATGTTGAAACATCCTTGCATACCTGGGATGAATCCCACTTGAACATAGTGTATAATTTTTTCAATATGCTGCTGTATTCTGGTTGCTAATATTTTGTTGAGGATTTTTGCATCTAGGTTCATGAAGGATATTGGCCTATAATTTTCTTCTTTTGTTGTGTCTTTATCTGGTTTTGGTATCAGAGTTATGCTGGCCTCATAGAATGAGTTTGGGAGAATAACTTCTGTTTCAATTGTTTGGAATAGTTTGAGGAGAATTAGTATTAACTCCTCTTTAAAAGCTTGATAGAATTCAGCTGTAAAGCCATCCAGGCCCAGACTTTTCTTTGTTGGAAGATTGCTAATTACCTCTTCAATCTCCTTGCTTGTTATTGGTCAGTTCATGTTTTCTGTCTCTTCTTGGATCAGTCTTGGTAGTTTGTATGTGTCTAGAAACTTATACATAGCTTCCAGATTTTCATATTTGTTGTCATACAGTTGTTTATAATAGTCTCTAATGATTCTTTGTATTTCTGTGGTATTGGTGGTAATGTCTCCATTTTCATTTCTGATTTTTGTTTTTTATGTCTTCTCTCTTCTTTTTTATAATTAGTCTAACTAATGGTTTGTCTTTTTCTTTATCCTCTCAAAAAACCAACTTTTTCTTTCATTGTATTGCATTTCCCAACTTCTTGTTTCATTGATCTTTTGTATTGTTTTTTGGGGGGTCTCTATTTCATTTAGTTCTGCTCTTATCTTAATTACTTCTTTCCACCTACTACGTTTAGGATTGGGTTGTTGTTGTTTTTCAAGTTCTTTGAGGCATAGTGTTAGGTCATTTATTTGAAGTCTTTCAGTTCTTTTGACATAAGCATTTATTGCAATAAATCTGCCTGTTAGTACTGCTTTTGCAGTATCCCACAAGTTTTGGTATGGTGTATCTTTATTTTGATTAGTTTCTAGAAATTTTTTTATTTCCTGTTTAATTTCTTCTTGGACCCATTCAGGAGCCTATTATTTAGTTTCCATGTATTTGTATAGTTTCCAGAGTTCTGCTTATTATTAATTTCTAATTTTAGTTCATTGTAGTATGAAAGATACTTGGAATGACTTCAATTATTTTTAAATTTGCTGAGGCTAGATTTGTGACCTAATATGTGGTCTATCCTGGAGAATGTTCCATGAGCTTATGAGAAGAAAGTATATTCTTTAGTAATAACTAAAGGTCCAGTTGGTCAAACATGTAGTTTAAATCCTGTGCTTCTATTTGTTGCCTGGAAGATCTGTCCCATACTAAGAGAAGGGTGTTCCAGTAACCCACTATTAATGTATTAGGGCCTATTTCTTTCTTTAGGTCTAAGAGTTGTTTGCTTTATTTATCTGGGTGCTTCAGTATTGGGTGCATGTATATTTATGATTGTTATGTCTTCTAGCTGGATTGATCCTTTTATCATTATATAGTGGCCTTCTTTGTCTCTTTTTATGTTTTTTTTGTTTAAAGTCTATTTTATCCGATATAAGAATAGCTACTCTTGCTCATTTTTTGGTTTCCATTTGCATGGCATATATTTTTCCATCCCTTCACTTTCAGTCTGTGTGTGTCTCTATATGTGAGATGGGTCTCTTGAAGACATCATATACTTGGGTCTAGCTTTTTAATCCAATCAGTCAATCTGTGCCTTTTGAATAGGGAGTTTAATCCATTCACATTTAGAGTGGTTATCGACAGATATTGTTTATTTCCTGTCATTTAATTGCTTTTTGTTTAGATGTTTTAAATATCTTTTGATCCTTACTTCCCCTTTTATTTCTTTTCTTCAATGTTGGTTGGATATTTGAGGTCGCATGATTTAGCTTCTTGCTCTTTCTTACTGGCATTTTTGTTTTAGCAGCAGTTACTGCTCTTTCTTGTGTATTCGTGGTAGTGACATTCATTATTCAGATTCCAGATGAAGGACTCCCTTGAGAATTTCTTGCAGGTCTGGTCATGTGGTCGTGAACTCCCACAATTTTTGTTTGGGAAAGAGAGCCTTGCTGGTTAAAGAATTCTTGGCTGGTGAATTTTTTCTTTTAGTGTTTGAATATATGATTCCACTTTCCCATGGCCTGTAGGGTTTCAGTTGAGAAGTCTGCTGTTAGTCTGGTCGGGGTTCCCTTATAGGTGACTTGATGCTTTTCTCTTGCTGCTTGTAGAATTCTCTTTGTCTTTGAACTTTGCAAATTTAACTATAATGTGTCTTGGAGAGGATCTTTTAGGATTGAATCTGTTTGGGGACCTTTGAGCTTTCTGGATCTGAAGGTCTGCATCTCTCCCTACACCTGGGAAGTTTTCTGTTATTATTTCCTTGAATAGTTTTTCAATACCTTTTCCTTTCTCCTCCCCTCTGGAATA
>NW_007732662.1:84578-108070 GCF_000696425.1 Galeopterus variegatus
TCATTTAATTGCTTTTTGTTTAGATGTTTTAAATATCTTTTGATCCTTACTTCCCCTTTTATTTCTCTTCTTCAATGTTAGTTGGAAATTTGAAGTGGCATGGTTTAGCTTCTTTCTCTTTCTCACTGGCATTTTTGTTTTAACAACAGGTTTTGCTCTTTCTTGTGTATCTGTGATAGTGATCATCATTATTCAGATTCCAGATGTAGGATTCCCTTGAGAATTTCTTGCAGGTCTGGTCATGTGGTGGTGAACTCCCACAATTTTTGTTTGGGAAAGAGAGCCTTGCTGGATAAAGAATTCTTGGCTGGTGAATTTTTTCTTTTAGTGTTTGAATATATGATTCCACTTTCCCATGTCCTGTAGGGTTTCAGTTGAGAAGTCTGCTATTAGCCTGATAGGGGTTCCCTTCTAGATGACTTAATGCTTTTCTCTTGTTGCTTTTAGAATTCTCTCTTTGTCTTTGACCTTTGCAAATTTGACTATAATGTGTCTTGGAGAGGATCTTTTAGGATTGAATCTGTTTGGGGACCTTTGAGCTTCCTGGATCTGAAGGTCTGCATCTCTCCCTACCCCTGGGAAGTTTTCTGTTATTATTTCCTTGAATAGTTTTCAATACCTTTTCCTTTCTCCTCCCCTTCTGGAATACCCACAATTCAGATGTTAGAGCACTTGAGGTTGTCTGTTATCTCTCTTAGATTTTCCCCTTTATTTTTGATTCTTTCTTCCTTTTTTTTCTGCCTGGGTTATTTCAAAAAGACCATCTTCAAGATTTGAAATACTTTCTTCTGCTTGCTCTACCCTGCTTAAGCTCTCTATTGTTTTGTGTTTGTTTGTTTGTTTGTTTTCAGTAAGTGAATCATTACTAGGAGTTCTGCTACATTCTTTTTTAAGGTATTAATCTCTTTGTAAATTTCCTCCTTCATATTCTGGATATTTTTTCTTATTTCCTGTGTTCTCTAATGGAGTCTTTTTCTATTCCTTCAAGCTTTCTTAAGATCATTGCTTGGATTTCTTTTTCAGACATTTCAAGGATTCTCTGTTCTATGGGGTCTGGAATTTGAGCATTACTGTATTCTTTTGGTGGTGTCATATCTTCTTGTTTGTTTGTACTTCTAGTATTTTTACATTGATGTTTGGTCATCTGGGTAGAGGACTTGCTTCTTCTGTTATTCTGGGGTTGGCTATGAAGATAAAGACTTCCTCCTCTATTTGCAGGCTCTACTGGAGACTTCTTATATCACTGTAGTCAAGTGAGTGGCAGGTTGCCTGTTGAGTGGCTCTGGATGCTACTGTGGTGGTGAACTGTCCTTGTGGTGACAGAAGGTGAGGTGGTACCACTTTGGCTCATGTTCTAGCTTTCCATGGCTGTAGACTGAGCCCCTGGTGCCATGCAGGTCTCAGCTCACCTCAGTGCCTGCTGGGCTGTGTGCACTTCCCCCGCCGGGCCTTAGACTCTCTTTTGCCCATTTTTTGAAAAGGTTGTTTTCTTATTGTTGAGTTTTAAGGTTTTATACTTTCTTTGTATATTTTGGGTACCAGTCATTTATATGTGTCTTGCAAAGATTTTTCTGCCAGTCCATGACTTTTTTAAAATTTTTAAATTTATTATTAGCATATTTATTCTTACAAATCTTGATATTTCTTTATGCCTTTCACCTGAACTATCACTTCTTATGACTTGTTTTTTCATACCTTTACAGTGTCTTTCACAGACATTTTAAATTTTAATAATAAAATTTAATTTTTGATAATAAAATTTATAATATAAATTTTTCCTTTTATGGATCATGTTTTTGGTGTTGTATCAAAGAAGTCATCACCAAACCCGAGGTCATCTAGATTTTTAGTTTATCATAAGATGGTTGCAAATGATAAAGTAACATTTAAAATAAAAAGTTTACAGTACATTTGTGTGAATAAAGGTTATTTCTTTACATCAAGACGACTGCACAGAGAACTACCTTGGAATAAGTTAAGCTTCTGGTGAATTCAGGCTTTTCGTTTTCTTCTATGAAATTGTGTGAATTCGTGGGCACCAAGCAAAGCTCTTATTACACATTACCTGTCTTTCCTGAACAGCACAATAATTTATCTATAGGAAGCATTCGCCCGTTTTAATTTGCAAATATGTTTCCAAATTCAGTAAACCAATGAGCAAACATCTTGAATTGTCATTTACACCAAACTCTCCATTTTAAAGATATAGAAATGGAGCATCAAAATGGTCAAGTGAGTAATGTCAACCAGCCAGTTGATGACAATTTCAAAATGGAGCTGCCACTTCCTAGAATATCACCTTCTCTCCCACAACTGCCTTTTCTCAGTCCAGGATGCCAAATCTCACAGCTGTTCTTTTGACTACCAAGGGTCTTGTAAAAAACAACAAACAACAATAGAATCTAACATTTATATGGCCCTTTCTGTTTGGCAGGAAACTTTCTATGGTCTCACACATGTTGGTTAATCCCCCAATAACCCTGTGAGATAGATGCTATTCTTACCTCTATGCATAGATGAGAAAAGAGGAGTACAGAGAGGTCAAGTGATTTTCCTAAGCTCACAGAGCTAGTAAGTGGGAGAGAGAGGATTTGAACCCAGGCAGTCAAGCGCCAGTGTCTATGCTCGTTACAACTGCACGCTGTTGTCTCACTTACTTATGCCACTGCTCCTGCCTCCCACTAGGAGCCTCTAGGCTGAATGTGATCCTTCTGAATGTAGGGTGCTACCCACATAGGATTTTTAACCAAAACATTTCCTAAATACAGGCATTGATGAAAAAAGGTGCCTTCAGTATCTAATCACCTGCCAATGCCACCTTTTCCAAATAACTCTGCTGTCATCAAGATAACAGATGAACATCTATTAGTAATTTTAATGGAGATAAACATAATCACATCATTTTGAGATTCTTTTTTTGTTAAATCACTGGACACTCTTTATTGTTTCAGTAATTTATATAAAATGCTTTGGAAGAACACTTGCCCAGTAATGGCATCTCAACCAGTGAAATGACAACAAATCTGGTTTTGAGTCTCCAAAACCACTGAACTCTGTTTCCAAGCAGCTTATGTGAACCTCTCCCTTTCTTCAATAAAAGCTTTGTCCTACACTTTCCTCACCAGGTGCACCTCTAGTTTGCCATGGTTGTGCATTCTGGATTATAATTCTCTTTCCTTATTCCTAAATAAACTCAACATATTTGGAAATATTTTTCCTGTTCCTTTTTCTTTAGGTGAACATAATTTGGTGCCAGAAGTGATCCTGAGGTAAGATTGCCTTTGAAAAAATATTGGTGACTCCTGAAACCAGGTAAGGTACCCATGACCAAGCCCTTTGTGCCCTCATCTTCCATGGACTGCCTTATTTCTGCCCAGGTAAACTTTCTCTCAGGTCAAGCTTCCTCCTTTCGGTAGCAGTTCTCTGGTGACTTTATTCAGGATCTGGTTGGGTTAAGGAACCTTAATAAATGATCTTAAGACTCTTTAGTGAACCAAAAGTGAGATATGCCATCCTTGATAAATGTACCTCATACTCACCCCACATGGAAAAGGCAAAATTTGCTTAAGGTAACTGTTAAGTACATCCCTGTTCTCCAGAAGATTTTAGTCTCTCTTAAATACTAGAATTTTGTCTTTTAAGGAATTTACAGGTTTTGAAGAATTGGACAGTAACTATGAACATTTATATGGTCAGGGTGAATTGCAATAATTATTAAATGATTTTATATTGGTTTGAAAACTTATAGGTTGAAGATTATTTGGGTTAATAAGAAAGATGTTGATAAAGAGAGAACAGGTATCCATCATTTATCCTTCTGGATACCTACTGAAATGACCAGGCAATTTTTTTAAAACTACAGGAATCATGTATCATGAACAAGGGAGGGATGCTTCCCACGTGGACACTGTGAGAGATTTCTGGGGGAGAAGGGAGAAAATTAATGGGAGACAGCAATAGGAGACTCAAATTCATCTCGCTTTGAAAATGCATCATCTCAGTGGATTTCCTTTTATATTGACAGAGAAAAAGAAGTTTAAAGTAGCAACAATGGAAAGCCCCTGGATTCCTCTCAACTCTGCAGGATACAGTATGCAGAAACCCTAGTTCAATGGCATTTGTCTCTGACAAACAGCAATTTGTCAGTAAATAGCAGAAAATAGTAATGTCAGAAAGGAAGTTAAGAAAAGCTACACTGTGGCTTTTCTTACTGTTGTAGGGGCTGGATCAATCAGAATGCTAGAAACAGAAACTTTGTCAGTGGAGCAAAAAACTCAAAAGGGAAAATTTTCCATTAGGGCATGGTGCTGGTATAACAAGTCTCCATCTGCAGTCACAAGCCCAGGTTAAGATTTGAGAGGATGATTCTAACTGCAGGCAGGTGTTCTAATACAAGATCCAAGGAGAACACACTTGCCTGTTTATGGAAAGAGTTCTCCACATTCAAGGAAGACTAAACTAAATAACAAAAACAATATGGAGGCATAAAGAAAGGTTTCAATATGAAAGAAGTAATACATACATGTTTATATGATATTACATCAAAGATACGGAAGAACATTATTGGAAAAAGATTGCTAAAGAAAATGATGCAAAATTTTGAAAATATTTGTTTTTCTATAGGCACAATTCGATATATAACGATTATTTATAACAAAATTTAAACATGAAATCCATTAGACAGTGGCTGGGAAATAAAAGAGGTACTAGCAGAATGGGAGGAAGAAAGGATGAAGGGGAAATAAAAATATACAAGCAGAATTTATATAGTCATTAACATTGCTGAAAGGCATGTGAAGACTAAAGAAAGTGCAATCATAAACATGGAAGACAATCCAAGAAACTCCCCAGAATGAACAGGAAAACAAAGATGAACTGAAAATGATGAAAGAGAGTACAATAGACAGAGAGGACTCATAGTACCAACATATGAAAAGTTAATATTTCCGGAAACAAGACAAAGATAAATGGGATATAAATAATAAGAAAAGATTTAATAGAGGAAAAAATTACTGAGCTCACGTGCAAATAACTTTTTGCGCATAAAAATATCTCATAGAATTCTATGCATAGTTAATAGACCAACTCTAATAAATAGACCAACTCTAATAAATATTGGTTAAAGTTTTTAAATTCAGAAATGTTAGCAAGGTTAATAACAAAGAAGAAACCATGTGAAAGAAGTAGAGGAGGAAGAGGGGACGGAAGAACGGGAGAAGGACAACAAGGGAGAAGCAGGAAAGACAAGCAGGAGGAAAGGGAGATGAAAGAAGGAGAGGAGAGAAAGAGTGAGACAAAGAGATGGAGAAACACAGGAGGATGGAGGACGAGGTGAGAGGCAAAGAGAGGACGGGAAAGGGGAGGGGAGAAGGAAGTGGCGAATAAGTCGCCATAGTACTGCAACAGGAAGACGGCAACAGAGCAAATTCTACAGAACATTCAGTAGGAAAGTTGTGGCACAACGTAATATACCCAGATAAGTTTTAATTCATGTGTAAAGGCAACAGAGAAAGATTCTCAGATACACTGTCAAATGCTTCTTCCAGTGGCTCTGCAGACTGCCTACCCAGATAAGTTTTAATTCATGTGTAAAGGCAACAGAGAAAGATTCTCAGATACACTGTCTTAGAAATTATATCATTCTTGTTAAATATATTGCTCAAAATTTTGGTCACCCTCACTGACCAAAATTCATCAAGATAAAAAAATGGACAATGGCTAAATCATAGTATAAAGAAACATTCGGGCCAGCCCGGTGGTGCACTCGGTAAAGGGCGGTGCTTGGGAGCGCGGCGACGCTCCCGCCCAGGGTTCGGATCCCATATGGAGACGTTGCCGGTCGCGGTGGGGGCGCGACACTGAGGGTTGTGATCCCATTACCGGTCATGAAAAAAGACAAAAAGGAAAAAAAAAAAGAAAAGAAACATTCAACAAGCATTGAAATGACCACAGCATAGAATTCAGGCCCAGTAATGACTATAAACATGGGGGAAGTAAAACAAAAGGATGCAAAAACCTAGTAAATATCTTAGAGAAGCCATAAGTGATTTCAAAAAGAAAAGAAGAGAAACGTCTCCTGGACTGTGGACTTCCCAGCCTCCAAAACTATAAGAAATAAATTCTATTTCTTTGCAGATTACCCAGTTTCATGTATTTTGTTATAAGCAACAGAAATGGACTAATACAGTAATCATAAACCTAAATCAGTAATCATAAACCTCCCAACAAAGAAAAGCCCGGGACTTGATGGTTTCACTGGTGAATTCTGCTAAGTATTTAAAGAAAAATTAATACCAATCCTTCTCAAACTCTTCTTAAAATTTGAAGAGGAGGGAAGACTTCTAAATTCATTTTACAAGACCGTCATTATACTGATACCAAAGCCAGAAAAGTATAGGCTAATACCACAGATGAACACATATGTAAAAATCCTCAACAAACATTAACAAACCAAATTCAACAGCACATTAAAAGGATCAAACATGATAATCAAGTGGAATTTTACCCTAGAATGGGAGGATGGTTCAATATATGCAAAGCAATAAATGTGATGCATCACATTAGCAAAATGAAGGATAAAATCATATATTCATCTTAACACAGTAGATAAAGCATTTGGCAAAATTCATGATAAAAAAAACTCTCAACAAACTAGAAATAGAATTTATGTACCTCAAATAATAACGGCAATATGTGACAAGCCTGCTGTTGACATCGTACTCAATGGCGCAAAGCTGAAAGCTTTTCCTGCAAGATCAGGAACAAGAAAAGAATGCCCACTCTTACTTACCATATCTATCCAATAGAGGACCGGAAGTCCTAGCCAGAGCAATTAGGCAATAAAAATAAATAAAAGGAATTCAAATTAGAGAGGAAGAAGTAAAATGGTCTCTGCAGATGACAGATTTTCTATACAGAAAATGCTAAAGATTTCACCAAATAAGTGTTAAAACTAATAAATAAATGCGGTAAATTTTCAGGATACAAAATTAACATACAAAAATCAGGAGTGTTTTTATATACTAACAACAGAGTATTTGAAAAAGTAATCAAGAAAATAATCCCATTTAAAATAGCATAAAAATAAAGTTCTTGGGTATAACTTTAACCAAAGAGGGGAAAGATCTGTATACTGAAAACTATATGCAACACTGGTGAAAGAAATTGAAGAAGACACAAATGGAAAGATAGCCTGTATTAATAGATTGGGAGAATTAATAGTGTTAAAATGTTCATACTACCCAAAGCCATCTAAAGATTCAGTGCAATGCCTATCAAAACTCCAATGACATTTTTCACAGCAGTAGGAAATCAATTCAGAAGTTCATGTGGAACCACCAAAGACCCTCAAATAGCCAAAGCAACCTTGAGCAAGAAGAACAAAACTGCAGGCATTACAGTATTTGATTTCAAAATGTATTGCTAAGTTATAGTCATCAAAGCAGTATGATATTGGCATAAAAACAGACATATCGATCAATGTGAGAGAAGAGAGAGCCCAGAAATAAGCCCACACCTTTATAGTCAATTGATCTTTGACAAAGTTAACAAGGACCCACAAGGAGGAAGACATTCTCTTCAGTAAATGGTGTTGGGAAAACTGGATATCCACATGCAGAAGAATGAAAATAGACCCTTATCTCACACCATATACAAAAATAACTCAAAATTGATTAAACACTTAAATATGAGACCTGAAACTGTTAAACTTCCAAAAGAAAACATAGGGGGAAACCTTTTTGACAATGATCTGGGCAATGATTGTTTGGATATTACCCCACAAGCACAGGCAACAGAAGCAAAAATAAACAAACAGAATTGCATCAAACTAAAAATCTTATGTACAGCAGAGTAAACAACCTACAGAGTGAAGAGACAGCCTACAGAATGGGAAAAAATATTTGCAAACCATACATCTAATAATGTGCTAATATCCAAAATATGTAAAGAACTCAAACAACTCAATAGCAAGAAAACAAATAATCCAGTTAAAAATGGGCAAAAGACATGAAGAGATATTTTGCAAAAGAAGACATAAAAATGCCCAACAGATATATGAAGAAATGTTCAAGATCACTAATCATCAGGAAAATGCAAACCAAAACCATAATGAGCTATCACTACAATCCTGCTGGCATGGCTATTATGTAAATGACAAAATACAACAAATGATGTCAAGGATGTAGAGAAAAGGGAGCCCTTGTACACTGTTGTTGGGAAATTAATTAGTACACTCATGGAAAACAGTGTAGACGTTCCTCAAAAACTGATGTACAGAACTACCTCATAATCCAGCAGTCCTACTTTGTTGTATATAGCCAAAGGAAATAACATCAGTGTCAAAGAGACATCTGTACTCCCATGTTCATTGCAGCATTATTTACAATGGCCAAGACATGAATATCACCCCTGGATAAATGGATAAAGAAAATGTGGTATCTACACAATGGAGTATAACTCTGCCTCAAAAAGAAGGAAACGCTGTCATTGGAGACAACATGGATGAACCTAGAGGACATCATGCTAAGCCAAATGTGCTAGGCTGGGCACAGAAAGGCAAATACTGCATGATTTCACTTATGTGTCGAATCTTAGAAAGTCAAACTCACAGAAGCAGAGAGAAGAATGGTTGTTTCCAGGGACTGGCAGTTGGGGAAAATGTGGAGCTTTTGGTCAAAGGGTACAAAAAGTTTCAGTTAGATAGGATGAAAAAGTTCTGGAGATGTAGTGTACAGCACTGTGACTATAGTTAATGATACTGTATTATATATTTAGACTTTGCTAAAAGAATAGATATCAAATGTTTTCACTACACAAATACACACACAAAATTATGATACATTATGGGGTGTGTGTGTGCATGCTTATGCGTGCGTGCGTGCATGCATGTGTGTGTGTGTGCATGCTTATGCGTGCGTGCGTGCATGCATGTGTGTGTGTGTGCATGTGTGCGTGCATGTGTGCATGTGTGTGTGTGTGCATGCTTATGCGTGCGTGCGTGCATGCATGTGCGTGCGTGCATGTGTGTGTGTGTGCATGCATGTGTATGTGTGTGCATGTGTGCGTGCATGTGTGCATGTGTGTGTGTGTATGGTACATTCAATCGTGGAAGGATAGCCATTTCAACAAATGGTGCTCAATAGACAAGGTTGGGGGGAGAATCTTAACCTAAACCTCAAACTTTACACTAAAATTGACTCAAAATTGATTGTAGACTGAAATGTAAAATGTAAAACTATAAAAATTTTAGAAAAAAAAAAGGAGGAGAAAATCTTCAGGGCCTTGGGCTAGGCAAAGACATGAAAGCAAAAACATAATAAGTTATGAAGGTATAAGTTTTTAAATTTGACCTCATCAAAATTAAAAAACTTTTTTCTGTGAACAACTCTATTAAGAGTTTGAAAAGACAATCTATAGAGTGGGAGAAAATATTTGCACAGATCTGATAAAGAACTAGTATCTAAATATATAAAGAACTTTGAAAACACAACAGTAATAGTAAAACAATCCAATTACAAGATGGGCAAAATATTTCACTGACAAGGGTATACAGACAGCAAATAAGCACATGAAAAGATGTTCAACATCACTAGTCATTAGGGAAATGTAAATTAAAACCACTATGAGATACATTCCACACATTTCAGAACAGTGAAACAAAAAATAGTGACAACACCAAATGCTGGCAAAGATGCAGAGAAACTGGATCATTCCTACATCACTGGTAGAAATGTAAAATGGAACAGTTACTCTGGAAAGCAGTTGGATAGTTTCTTATAAAACTCAACATGCAATTACTATACAACCCAACTTTTGCACTATTGGGCATTTATCATATGTCAATGAAAACTTATGTCCACCCAAAAACCTACACACAAATGTTTACAGTGGCTTTATTCATAATTGCCAAGATCTGAAAACAACCCAGACATCTTTCAATGGATGAACGGTCAGACAGGCTGCGGTACAGGGATACTACTCAACCATAAAGCAATGAACTGTTAACACTCACAAGCACCCACATGAATCTCTAGGGAATTATGCTGAATGAGGAAGCCAACCCCAAAAGGTATGATTCTATTTATGTAAGACATTTAAAGTGACAACATTTTAGAAATAGAGGACAATTTGTTATTGCCAGGGGTTAGGAACAGGGTGTGAGGGGAAGAAATGTGAAGGAGATGGATGTGGTTACCAAAAGACAACACAATGGATCCCTGTGGCGATGGAAGTGTTCATGTCTTTACTGTGTGGTGAATACACAAATCTACCCACATGATAAAATTGTACAGAACCAAATGCACACACACATACACATAAACACACACACACAGGGAAGTCTGGCTAAAATCAGCCAACTGTGTCAATGTGAATACCCTGGTTGTGGTAGGATACTACATCTTTACTGTGTGGTGAATGCACAAATCTACCCACATGATAAAATTGTACAGAACCAAATGCACACACACACACACACAGGAAAGTCTGGCTAAAATCAGCCAACTGTGTCAATGTGAATACCCTGGTTGTGGTAGGATACTACAGTTTTGCAGAATGTTACCACTGGTGGAAACTAGGTAAAGCATCCTAGGAGACCTATCTGCATTACTTCTTACAACTGCCTGTGAACCTATAGTTATCTCAGTAAAAATGTCAATGTAATAAAGATACTAGATAATATACTGAATCTTCAATTCTAGTCAAGGAGTTTAAATGCTTTTAAATAGGCGGTCGGGAGCCATAGAAGCTGGTTGAGTATGGATGACTTGATTAGAGCAGTGGATCAAAAATACCAGTACAATGATAGTGAGTATGATGGATTAATGGGGAAGTTACTAAAAGCAGAAGCTCAAAAAACCATAATCAGTGCTCAAGTGAGAAGTAATATTGAAGCTAATATTGTACCCAACGAAGTGCAGGACACATCCATGCCTATGGCCACTTCAGCAACCACATATCAACACTCATTCACTCTGTCCAAGTTCTTTTGAAATTTACACTGGATTTGGGAATCTGATCATAAAACAAAGATATTTCCAAGAATTATTTCACTACATTGAACTAATTGTTCATGCCATAATTTTAACATTTTGTAAACATCAAGAAAAACGGTTAGTCCTTGGTTTCAATAATTGTATAATTTTATAAACGGAAGTGAAAGAAATTTTCTAATCATTGTGATAATTAGCATGCTTTTAAGGTGTTTGAAGATTTGAAAAATATATTAGACTTGTGACTTTAATTTTAACTGTTTATAAAATTTTGACTAAATAAGTTTGTAATCAACGTTTAAATGTCTGAGAAAATTTAATGTGTTCATTTTAATGTTTTGATTTATTTGTTTTGTAAGCAGCATTTAAATGTTCAGAGAAATATGACTTAATGAATGTATACATTTATGTAATTGTGCATGAAATAAAATAAAACAGGAGTGAAGCTCTTCTTCACTCACTAAAGATTCTGATCATCAACTGCAGATCTGAAATCTGAGGCCGTCTGTGCTTCCAGGCTCTCTTCCGGACAGGTTTACATCCCCTTTAACGCTTCTCGGAGTTGACGGTTCTAGATCTAGAAGGAGGAATAGGCTTACCTGACGGGATTGTCCATCCTGGACACTGTGAGGAAGGCAGCAAGGTTGGCCGTGTAGGAGGAGCACACGATGAGGGTGAAGAGCCACCAGCTGCCCATCACAATGCGCATGGCCACCGAGTTCACGGAAGATTCGCCACCTGCAGGAAGTAGGCAAGGGGGACCGGCTGCAGCTTCTGTTCTGACTCCCACCCCCAAGGAGGTGCTCCACCTGCAGCCGGGCACACACGCTGCCATTGGAGATGGGCTGAGGACCAAGGAAGTGACTGACAGCTGGGTATGGGGGGACTATACCAATTCTGGGAAAGGATCTTAAAAGCACCAATCTTGGAAAGGGATGAAGGACCCCAAAATATGGAAAAGTTAGGATTGGCCCTCCGGTGACGAGAAGTTTGTCAAAGCACCGAGGATAGAGCTCTGAATATCAAAATTTTCCAGTTAGAAGAGGCTACCTCATAATGGTAAGAAGTTCTAGGGCTGCAGCCTGATGTGAGCTCCCTTTCCAATTCCAAGTTCACATAGAGGAGACTCAGGAATTCTGTAAATATAGAATTATCTTCTACCCGGAGGGTTCCCTGGCTTTCTTTTAAACCTGAGAAATGAGATGTATCTTATCACTTTTACTAATACTGAAGCCCTCTCTAGGCGACTTTTTCCCCAAGATTTTCAGAAATCATTGCATGTGACTTTTAGTCAGAAGCTGGCTTTTTGATCACTTCTCCTTGGTCCACCTAAGGGTGGTAACAGAAGAAAGATTCTTAAAGCCTGTTCTCCCTGCGTAACCTTGCAAAGCGTTAGCCATGCTTCAAGCCCCTTAGTGAGGGCCAAGACTCACTTTGGAAACTTTGTAATTTGTGGATTCCAATCCACATTGCACAGTCCTGTAACTCACCACTGGATGATGTGCTATCTCCAGATCTCTCAGAGACAGGAGACTGCAACTCCAGAAGGGCTGGAGTACTGCTCAGGTGATTTGAACACAATTGTGACTTTTTTTTCCCATTAAGACTTCAAATTTAAGCCAGATTCAGAGCTTCATTTGACAACCTCATGTGCATAGCAATCAATCTAATGTGGGAGGAGAGACAAGCACAGAGCAGAATCCAGAGCTAATTTTATCTAAAGTGGAGAATCTGGATTTGAAGTTGTGTTTCTTGTCGTTTCATTTAATTTCTGATGTTACTCAGAGAAATTGGGTGCTGCATGATATTAGTACTGTCCTAGAGATGAAATAAAATTGCATTTTAAATGACTTTGGCAAAATGCATCCGAAAACTCTGCCTGTGGATAAGTTCTTCCCGGCCCCAGGTGCTACTCAACCATCAGGCAGCCAGGAAGGTACCTTGCTGAACGAAGGCTCCGTAAACGATCCAGATGGCGCTGTGCAGGGTGGCAGACGCAGACGGTCGGGGCTGGGCAGCACTCTGAGCCCTCACGGCCTGTATCCGGTTCAACACAAATATCAGCACGCCAACCACAGGGATGGCAGCCGCAATGCAGGCCCACACCGCAAAGTCAAATGGAGCGAAAAGGGAGAAGATGCTGATTTTCTCCTCGGGCTTCTTGAGGAGCATCCCCACCGAGTAGTCCATGTACCGCTTGCTGAAGTCCACCACGCTCTCTCTCTCCGGCGTGATGGTGATGGCAGAGATGGCCAAGTCTGCTCTCTGAAAGGCAAAGCACATCATGAGGGGCAGTGCTCGGCTTGCTGCTGGGTTCTGCCCTGGGTCAGGGTCCCCGCCTCTGCCCTTGGTGTTGTTCTGTCCAGAGGAAATGGACTTGAAAGTTGACACACTGTGACTTTGAATATCATAAGGAAAATCCAACACTAAGTGTGTGTTATTACCTCCTCCACCTTATGAAATTCTCTCCCCTACCCTTAAAACTCCCGGAAGCCTCTTTGGAGAAAAGAGTCTAGTAAAGCATCTTCGTTACTCTATGAATTGTAGTTTTTCTTCACTTCATTATTGCTCCCTAGCAAGCTTTAGTGGTCCCCTTCCTTTTGTCTGTGTTTCCCTCCACCCCACCAAGAAGGCCCTTCTGTCTTCTAGGTGTCTATGCATCCTCCATAGACACCAAGGCCAAGGCACACTTCATTCCTCCACCAAGCCTCTCCAAACGCCATCATCCCACATGGATCACATCACTGATATCTTCTCTAAAATATTTTAGAAGTTATATGTCGAGTTATGCAACTACCTTGAATCCCATTAACATATCGGTCTCTGATTGTTTCATTTTCAGACTCTCTGCCTGAAGGTAAATCCTCCAGAAAGAAAGGGGTCAGTACCTATTTTGATTTTCCACTATCCTTAACTCATTGCCTGCAGACACATGGGTTGGTTCTTGCCATAATAAAGCCATCTTGAGAAGAGTCTCTGGACATGCTGTACTGTGACCTCAAAATTACCACCCCAGAGTTTTGCTTTCCAAAACAGGCTTTATTTTACAAACAGAGACTCCATTAAGATGGAAATTAAACTGAAGATGAAGCTACCAAGTTTGGTGGAAGTTGAGAGCCTCACACCTAGATGGGTAGAAGGCCGGTAATACTGGGGTCTGGAGCACTGAAAGGCACAGTCATCACCTTGATGCCTAGATGGGTAGATGGCCGGTAATACTGGGGTCTGGAGCACTGAAAGGCACAGTCATCACCTTGATCTTGGCCCTTGGTCTCCAAGTGGAAGGCATCAGCAGAACCAGGTGTGTTTACAACAGCCAGTTGTCACAGCTGATTCAACCTACATGCTCACCTAGATGGGTAGAAGGCCGGTAATACTGGGGTCTGGAGCACTGAAAGGCACAGTCATCACCTTGATCTTGGCCCTTGGGCTCCAAGTGGAAGGGATCAGCAGAACCAGGTGTGTTTACAACAGCCAGTTGTCACAGCTGATTCAACCTACATGCTCAAAATGGGGAAACGCCCATAGAGGGATTATATAAAGTATAACATGGTGAAGAGGTAGATACACCAGTGACCTAAACTGTGAGATCCAACAACGATCTAGAGTAAGGAGGAAAGCACTGGAGGTGACTATGTCTGAGTTCTTCTCTTATACTTGTCACACCTGCATCTCTGGTTCTTGCTTCTCTTTTCAGAAATCCAACATCTAGGTATCTATTTTTAGACCTAAGAAGGTTTGAAGCACATTTAAGGGCTGTCTTATAGGTTTATAAGACAGGATGGGGGGGAAATAATTTATGAAGCAAGGTCCAGAGGAGGCACAAGGGAATCTATGCATGACACAGGTGGAGGGGTGGACCTGTGACAGGCAGAGACCCTCCCCCTGTGACAGGGAGGGTAGGTGCCTTGCAGTGTGAATTTCATAGGAAGCAGAAACAGAATCGCACGCCCAGACGTCTCCAGTTCTTTTCTCAATATAGGAATATAGCCTGTTGTTTTTTTAATTGAGAATGAGAGAAGATGATTAGATAGTCCGAGGAGAAAGTAAACTTTTGGAACAGTCTCTCAGTGATGTAGCCACGGGGCCCAGCAAAGGACAAGTTAAAGGTCTTGAACTGTATGGAAGGCCCAGCTGAGGTTGGTCAGAGTAAAAAGGGTGGATGATAGAATCAACTCAGAGTTTGGATGCAACGAGAAATCAAGAAAACAGGGAATCAGAAGGGATGAAAGGAACAGGGGTTTGTCTGGTTAACCACGAGGGCACAGTAGCCAGGGAAGCCTGCAGTGTCCGAAGGGCACAGAACATACCAGAAGGATGAACCTCAAATGTGTATGTTAAGTGGAAAGAGCTTGACACACAAGACCACATTTTGCATGACTCCATTTATATGAAATGTTCACAAAAGCAACTCCATTGAGATAGAAAATGTATTAATGGTTGCCTAGGGCTGGGGTGGGAATGGTATTAACTGTAAGCAGGCATGAGAGGTCTCAGTAAGGTGATGGAAATATTCTAAAACTAGCTTATGGCGACGGTTGCACAACTTGGTACATTTACTAAAAATTACTGAATTGTACATCTAAAGTGGGTGACTTTTATACTATGCAATTTTATTACAATGAAATTGTTTTTTAAAATAAAGATGAAAAGAAATTGAAGAGATTCCAGGCCTAATGTCTGCCTTTATAGGTTCAGAAAGCAAAGGGCCTCTGTTTTAGGAGTAAGTGCCTGAAAGAGTCAGAAGGACAAGTTGTGGTCACAAAGTGGGCTAGGAATGGGGACGTGGGGACGCTGGCAAGATGCATGGGAGGGGCGCTGGAGTGGAGCACAGTGAGGCTCACTGGAGGGGAGGAGGTCCAAGCTCTGGAGTCCAGGATTGTCCATGGAAATGTCAGAACTTGTCAAGTTTGGTGGCAGCAGTTATACTGAGAGACAGTGTCTGATCAGATTCCACCATTATAAATGATTGTGGGGAAATGACCCAAAGGTCATGAGATGACCTGGGCAAGGAAGGGACATTGTGAACTGGCCTCATGCTGTGAGTGTCAATGAGGACTCAGAGTCTGTAGAAGGGAGGGAGACTAATGACTTGCAAAGAGTATGAGAGCTCAGGAATGCCACACGACCAACACACAGTGATGTGGACACATGCACACTCGCACATGTGTGCATCCTTAAACACACGTGCGTGTACACACCCCACCTGTGGTCTGTGAGGACAGGAGAATATGCACCCACCGGTACCCCCCAGTGGGAATTCATTCCTGTTTCAGTCCAGTGTGGGTGGGAGTTTTGAAGGGCAGGGAGGGAAAACACAGAGCACCAGAGAGTGAGAAGATGAAAAAGCAGAAACAGGCACAGCGGGGGGATTGAGGAAAAGAGGGCCTCGGCACATGGGGGAATGGTGGTTGTGGGCTGTTTAGCTGGCCACAAGGTTTCAACTGCATCATGGGCCAGGTTGAGATGTGAGCCCACAGGCAGACTAGGGGGCCCCTCCCCAAGAATCTGCTTCTGGGACCTACCTTGCTGATGAGCTCCCCGATCATCCCGTTCCAGGAGGTGTTATGGAGCTGGTGACCGTACCTGCCATCGGGGGCCTGGTAAATCTCATATTTGAAGCCCAGAGCCTTGGCCAGTGCATCCAGGACATCTATGGAGAACCCTTTGTAGCGTTTGGGCTGTCCAAGGATGTTCTCAGCCACCATCACAAAAGGCTCTTCCTGAGGACAACAGAATGGATGTTCTTCAATTAAATAACAGGCTCACTAACACATATTTCCAGGATGCTGTTGGAGAGACCAATCTGATGAATCATAACTTGGGCTGTCCAAGGATGTTCTCAGCCACCATCACAAAAGGCTCTTCCTGAGGACAACAGAATGGATGTTCTTCAATTAAACAACAGGCTCACTAACACATATTTCCAGGATGCTGTTGGAGAGACCAATCTGATGAATCATAACTTTAGAGCATTTGTATTTATCCAATTTAGGACTGGAAGCTGAACTTCTCTGTCCTTTTCTAAAAGCACTTTATGGACATTCAGGGTACAGAGCAACAGACAATTGCTCCAATCAGCAGGATTTTGTGAGTATGGATTTACTTGCCCTGTCTTAAGTCATCCTGGAATAACATGGCTTGTTTTTGTTCCTTCATTTCTAACATTCATGCAGAACCAGGGCTCTGTCCTTAGGAAATGCCATAAGTCTATGGGACCCACATGAGAAATGGGACACTCCTCATCCAGGATAATAAATGGCAATAAAGCTCCGTGATATTAGATTGAGAGAAGAAGTATTATATCTATCAGGTTGTGCTAGAAAATGGATGATGATTAATGCTCCAAGGTCACACTGTGAGTCAAAGAATAGGATTGGATTAAAACCCACAGTTCCCAAGTCCAAAGCCATGCCGTGTTTGCCTCCACACACTTTGTGCTGTGCCACATGGGGGAGTAGGTGGCATTTGGAAAACACCTCGACCTTTCCTACCTTTTCCTATTCTTTCCTTCTCATGTGAAACTGAGCAAGAAGGGTGCTTCCCACAAACATCCCTAGAGAATATATCTCATTAATTTACTTTTGTTGGGAAAATAGGCTGTAAGGTTTATCCATGCAGTGCATATGAGGAACGCAGAAACTCTGCTGCCAAATGTTTCTGAGCCAAGAGGACACCAGAGCCTGCTGGGACAGAGGGAAGCATTTGGACCATGTCTGACCCAGCCAATAAGAGGTAAATTTAAGATGTCTCCTAAAGTTCTTCTAAAAAGGCAAAAGAAAGAAATTGAAAAAGTCTGTGTAAAAGTCTATGACTTCTGGACAATCGTGCAAAAAAATGGCAACTGACAAATGGTGTTCATTATGAATTTTGTGTCACATGGTGATGCTGGATGCTGGAAGAATGAATGTCCTCCTCCCGCATCTTGCAGGGACCCTGGCTACCCGCACAGCTCTCCTAAGGCCCAGCAGTAGGTTAAGATCCAGTCTACACCCAAGAACAAGTGGAGCATCTGGGCCCCTCTGGAGCTCAGCAGCAGATGTGGATGAGCGTTCCTTCTCTAGAGCAGCTCAGGGACCTTCCATGAAGGCTTGGAGGCCCTGGACAGAATCTCCAACCTTACTCTGCCCTTCATGATTCACACAATTATTTGAATAAGAGGCCTTATGAAAGGTCAGACCACTCCTGAAGATCCCTTTGTCTCCAAACCCAGCATTAAACAGAAAGCAGCCTCTGACTCAAAAGCCTGGATGGTGAAGCTCCCAGAATATCTCCATGATCCTACCAAGACAGTCACCACTTTGAGAGTCAGTCCTTGGAGACGGCTGCCCATGGGCCTCTCTTGCAGGCTGCCATTCAGGCCCTTCTCTGAGTCCCACGTTGCCAGCTGTGAAGGAAAAGAACGGAGTGTGAGAAATGGAGCCAGCAGCTGTGCACATCTTCGGGACCCACCTTCTAAACTGGTATCCTGAGTCAGGCAGGAAGGTGCCCAGCAGCCCTCTGGGTTTTCCAGAGACTGAAAGGCATCCTAAGATATTAAAGGGACTAGAGACATGACAGACAGAGAGTTCCACTTCCTCCATCAAATCACCTGGATCTCCAGGATTTGGCACACTCCTAAAATGGAACCAATTGGTAAGAAATTGTCCCTAGAACAAATGTTTATATCCAATCTTGTGTCCACAGAGGACATGTCACTGTGTCTCCCACAAAGTACCCTGCTCCTTCATTACTTCTTTGACATGCCCAGGCCACAGAGCCCTTGGGTCTAGTTGTTGCTGCCTCGATGGGTACGATGAGGCTCAGCAGGAAAACAAGTAACAAAGACCCAAGGCAGAGCTGGGTAACTCCCTGGTGCCTATTGCAAGCAGGCTCAAGAGATGCTGTCTGTTTTCACTGCAGTGGAAGCTTCATAATTTGCAGGTAGAGGATAATGACAGAATAAATGTGCTCTGGGTGTGCCCTATCCTCCTGAGCCTGCAGGAGTAGCCCAATGCTTCTCTCACAGGCATCCTAAGGTGGTGGAAGAGACCCTGTTCTGGCTCAGAAACCATAGAGGAGACACAGTTGTTTTGGGGACTGCTTCCCCTTCCTGCATCCCTGCGCGGCCTGGGCAACAATAATGAAACCTTTTTCTGGTAAATGATTCTCAGCTATTAATTGGAGAGATAGAAAAAAAAAATGCAGATACCCAGCCCCATCTCAAACTAACTAAATTGGGACCTCAGGGCCTGGGCCTGGGCAACAATAATGAAACCTTTTTCTGGTAAATGATTCTCAGCTATTAATTGGAGAGATAGAAAAAAAAAAATGCAGATACCCAGCCCCATCTCAAACTAACTAAATTGGGACCTCAGGGCCTGGGCACGGGGCATATGAATGCTTCCCAAGTGGTCCCGCTGCTCAGCCAAGGCTGTCAGCCCCTGCCCTTGTAGGTCACTGGGCCTCTAACCTGGCTGTACAGTATTTCTCTTAAGGGGGCATTTAACACATACTGAAGGCTGGGCCCCATCCCCTGAGATTCAGATGTTAATTGGTCTGTTGCAGGCTACAGATGGGTATTTTAGCTCCCCAGGTGATTCTAATGCATATGCAGGATTGTGAATCACTGTTGTAGATTCAAGCAGTAATTCTCAAACTGCGACACACACACAAATCACCCAGGGATTTTGTATGCATTTCCTGGGGCCTGAAATTATTCATGTCTAACAAGCTCCTAGGTGATGCTGCTGCCGCTAATCCGGGGACCATCATTTAAGTAGCAAGGGGATGAAGGATCAGACTCCACAGGCAGCACCTACTCTTTGTCAAGGAAAATCCATAAGACCCCTCATTAGCCTGAGCAGTAGAAGCATCCCTCTGTGGAGAAGTGCCACTGGGAGCCCTAAAGGAGCCACCAATAGCTCCAGCTGAGGACACTTCTACTCTCCCAGCATTTCTCATAGTCCTGACATCTGCGGCAGGGTCTGCACACTGACCCCTGATTATGAGACCACAGTTCCAGAACCTGAGGGACCATCACACCTGGAAGATTACTCCAATTATGAGACCTAAAGCAGAACCATCAGAATGAGAGGTGGAGTTCTAGAGTCAGTTTACAGAGGACCTGGAATCTCCTGTTGTCACTTTAGACATGATACCCAGTAAGACCCATTTTATCCTAAATAACAGGATGCCTGGCAGTGATGAATGAATAATTTAGTTAAGAGCATGGCCATGAGCCCCACCACCACCACTAATTAATTTGGTAGGGCACTGCTGTGAAGAGCAAATTAAGGTTTACCCATAATTCTGCTCAAGGACATCAGAGATACCCAAGATATCACACTCTGGGAATTGGTACAGTGAGAAGGAAATACGATGGCTATTTCTGCATTGGGTTTCAAGAAATAGTGCTGGGACTCCGAATTGATCCCTGCAGCTGGATTAAAATGATGGGCAAAGAAAAGAGGACATGGAGTCAAGGGGTTCATTCCCTGTATTCTTTGAATGCTCCAACATGGACCCAGGGGTCAGACATGAGTGTGTACGAGTATTTGGACTGCCTGCGTCTACATCCCCCAAATCTCCTGTAGGGTTAGGCGACTACGCCAATTTTATTGTTAAAGCAATTCATAACTAAAGCCAAAACATTTCATTAATTTAGTTATACTAAGTTTCCATTTGTATTGTCAGGGCTAGGGCTCAGACCCTTCAAACCCATTTTACAGACTGGGTCACAGACACCTCACGTGCCAGGCTGGGTCATCAGACCACTCACATTCTAGGCTGGGTCAAGAGACCCTTCACATGTCAGGCTGGGTCATAGACCCCTCACATGCAGGTCCACACTAGGTAATCAGGAAAGATCCCGGGAGCCACTAGCAAACAACATGAGCTCAGTCCTCAGCAGTAGCAGCAGAAGCAGCAGTAGTGGTGGCCTCTTGGGGCATCCCGGGGCACTGGCAGCAACAGCCTGCAGCAGCAGTAGAGGCCTCCCCATGGCCCTCCGGGGGCATCCCGGGGGTGGAGGTGCCCGTGGATCAGAGCCACTCATCCTTTATACTTAAGGCTATAACCAAGGACACCTGGGTGCACATGTGCAATTACATCAGACAATAGCCAAGGAACACCTGGGCACATGTGCATATTTACATCAAATGCTTGGCAAGATTCTGAACATCTGAGGGGCCCTGACCATTTTCCTTCACCTTCCCAACACTGCCTAGCCCAGGCACTGGAGCTGCTTAATCCTACTATGTAGTCCGCTACTCCTTCTGGGTGTGGGTGCAGTTACAAAGGTCCCATTGACCGTCTTGATGATTCACAAAGCTATAATGGAGGCAATCTTGTCCTAATGTCCTGTTAATTCTAGAGACTGGATATTCTGTCCTACACTGGGACTTAAATTCCTAACATCTGCTGCCAAACCTCCCTGGCACAGTGGAGGAGCATCCTGACTCTGCTGCCCTGGCTTGGATGAGCACCTGGAATGGGGCTCTGCTTGGCCTTGATTAACCAGGCTCTACCTGTCTTTCTATTGGGATTGTAATCAGGCATGAGAATGGAGGATGGAGGCAGGAAGAAGCATTTGGGATGAAGCCCTGTTCTGCTGGGGTTTTAGCTCAGCTCTAAGGAGGGCTCTGCCTCTCAGGGCCTCTGCACAGCACCCTCTGCTCCGAGCCCACTGCCTGGCTCCAGGCAGCAGCACCTCTGCCCCAGGCCATTGCAATAGCCTCTTCAGTGTCTCCTTGTCCTCAACTTCTCTCTCTTCCCGCCCATCCTCCAATGTGTTGGTATATACCTTTATAATAAATAAATTCAAACATAAATTATGTTAATTAAATTTTTCTAATGAATTCCCATTTCCTGCAGAATAAATCCTAACACATTTAAGTTTGACCTAAGAGAAAGGCCTTTTTAATCCTTAGCCAGCCCCACCTCTCAGCCTCTCTTCAGTGCATGTAGCCACAGTATATAGTCTAACTCATGTTCCTTCCTAACTGACTCCTTCAGCTTGGGTAATATTTCTTTTCTTCTGGGTTTGTTAAACTGTCACTTATTTTTAAAAATAATCTTTCATTTTAGATAGTTTTAGACTTACAGAAAAGTTGTAGAGGATGTGCATACCCCATATATGCCCAGCTTCCCCTGGTGTTAAGATGTTACATTAGTGTCACACATTCATCACAACTAATGAAAGCTTAGCCCAGTCTCGATGATTTAAAGAAAGTTGCAATGGAAATAATCTCTACTGCCCTCTACTCTGGGCCTAAGTCTGTGAGCCAGCTGTGGGATCTGGGTGCCTTGCTCTGTTCTCAAGGGTCAAAACTCTGTCCTCAAAAGCTGTCGAGAATCTCAGGCTCTTGAGCTGGACCTTGCCTTGCTCACACCCATCTCAGGATCCCTCCCTCACCTTGAACACTACATTCTCCTCTCCAAGATCAACTTTTATAATCAGTCTAGATCTGGGGAAGAAGATGGACACGTGGAGGTGTGGACTTAGCAGGTGTTAGGTCAGTAGACCTATGTTCTGGCTGATTTCATCACTTAGTGGAGTGACCTTAGCACACTTGACAGCACAGTGCTTAGATTATAGATGACAGTCACCAAATATTTGTTCAATAAATTAAACTTCCCTGAGATTCCATTTTCATATCTATAATATGGAATAAAAACATCTTCCCTGCCTATGAAGTTAAGGGGCTGTTCACAGGAGACAATAATTTTGAAATAATCTATTATAAAATAGCTTAATTAAGAATTGCAAAGTAAAGAATCAGGTTATAAAATTGTCTGTACAACAAAACCTTAATTATGTTTTAAAAAAACTGGTAACGATGGGAGGAGCTACATTAAAAGGTGATACGTGTATACATGTATCGCGTATAGAGGGTGGAATTACGAAGTCATTATTACCTTCTTTACGTTCTTCTTGTTTTTAACAGGTTTTTTGCTACTTTAACAGGAAGGAAAATAAGCTTTTGATAAAAATAACTATCATAGGTGATTAAGCAAAATCTTATCACATGTACTTTCATGACTGAGGACAGAGTGTCAAGGGAACAAAAATTGGAGTCAAATTAGATGTCAGTGTGCCAAGGCCAATCTGAGAGTCAGAACCCAGTACATCAGTGCTCTGGCTCCAAGGGGACATGGCCTGGGGTGCCTCCTGTCCTAGAGGAGGCACACTGCTAGTTCAACCAGCACAGCACTGCATGTCCTAAGGCCTCTCCAAGATGGTGTAGGGCTCCATAAATCTGCTGCGTTGGGAGATAGGAAGTGGTCACGACTGAGGCCCAGCTCCATAAAGACAAGTGATTTTTCTCCACCAATAACGACGGACAGCACCAAGTCATTTTATTTTAGTTAATATTCAGACAACCCTCGGGCCGGCCCGGTGGCGCACTGCTACAGTGCGCCGCTTGGGAAGCGCGGCGGCGCTCCTGCCGAGGGTTCGGATCCCACATGCAGACCGGTTCCCGCTCACTGGCTGAGCGAGGCGCGGGAGCAACACCGAGG
>NW_007732662.1:109038-127647 GCF_000696425.1 Galeopterus variegatus
CGGTCCGGTACAGGGGGTGACACTGAGGGTTGCAATCCGTTGCCGGACACGGAAAAAAAAAAAAAAAAAAAAAAAAAAAATTCAGACAACCCTAATGCAGAAGGCCATGTAAACCAAAGTGGAACTCCATGAGAGGGAAGAAAAAAAAATCCTCCAAGTCTGTTGTCACCCTTATCGTTTTGTCTAAAAGTGTTTAGAACTTAACATTGTTTTATTTTGTTTTGTTTTAATACAGACTTCTCTGTCCCTTGCCTTTAGGCATCATGTACCCCGACAAAGAAAGAAAAACTACTTCAAAGTGAAATTCAAAGTTCTGCCTTTCGAACACATCAAAGTGAAACCACGCTCCAGGATTTGGGATCCTTCATGTTGGGCAGGAAAGTTTATTATTCCTTCACATCAGGCTGAAGCTGAGTGCCTCAGGCTGTGTAAATCTCCCTATTTCCATGAAGCCGTGTGCACCTGCCCAAATCTTAAGCCCAGAGTGGTTTTATCATTTCTGAGCAAGGCCATCCCTCAAGGAACCTGTATGTAGGACCAAGCCAGAAAAAAGCACAGCCCAAATGAAAAAAATCCACTGGAATTTTTTTAAAAATAAAATCTTTATGTGTATTCTTGGGTTTACAGCTGACCAAGATTAGGAGAGACTGCATCCCACCTCCGTCGTGCGGGTGCCTGGTGCCCTCCGCTCAAAATGCCCAGGAAAATGTTTTAGTCAGTAAAAGCCAAATGAGGCTGGTAGGCTTGATAAATGGAAAGCCAGGAAAACCTTTTACCCAAAGAAGTCCTGACACTGAGTCAAGTCATACAGCTCCAGACCATTTCACTTGGACATAAGTACGTCTACTCTGGCTTCTCCTTGTATTTTGCAGACAGAATTTTGTTTATGGGATCGATGAATTCATGGCCACAGACGCCCACTTTTGACAGCTGACCTGTCAAGTTCAGTGCCTGAAAAACTAATTTCCAGCACTGTTAAACAGAACGAGTACTGCCACTATTTGATAAGACAGCTATGGTTTTCATTCATTGCCAAGATCTGCTCTACCCAGACCAGAAACGTGGATGAAGGCAAAAGTTACAGCACAATCATCCCTTGACAGGAGACACATGGTTTCAAAATCTGATTATGACAAACAACTGTTCAAGAGATCAGCCAATTGGAGAATAAATATTATAAACCACTGGTCTCAGGAGAATATATTTCTGAGTTAATCGGAGTGTTCTTCATGTTAGTACTTTTGAATTGTAAGATGCATGGATTTGGGACTTTGTGGCCCTGTCCTTAATAAATGCAGGGCTATTAACCCTAAATGGCACAGGCTTCCTTTGGAAAATTGGGCTTTGTGATTTGGAACCTAATTATAGAAGTGCCTTAAATTGTGTTCTCTTTTTGGGGGGAGACAAGATGGAGAGGGGAGGTGGTCCAACTGCTTTACAGCCCAGAGGCAGAGTATGCCCAGTTTCGTATACAGAGCCTTGAAGGTTCCTGAGGAGGAAAAGAAAGAAGGAGGGAAGGAAGAAAAGAGGGAGGGAGGAAGAAAGGCTTATTTAACCCCAAATCTAATGTTTGACAATACCCAACAAAACAATAGATCAATACCCTTTATTGTCACACTTTCACAGCTGAAGGAGGAATACTTTGGTGGTAAGCTTGTCTCAAGAGAGCACTGGAAGCAAGAAATGAGGTACTTATGACCATGTCTATCAGGCCTCACAACAATAGCTGAAGTCCTCTGGGAGCTGTACCTTTATCAGCCAGTGACTGCCATCAGCTGAGTGTGGAGACAGCCTCCGTAGTGGGATTATCATCAGGTCAGTGCATGGGCTTCTCTAAAATAATGTCTTCTATTAGTTTTTTTTTTTTCTTTTTCCATCTTTATAAAAAAAAAAAAATGGGCTCTGTGTACGTTTCAAAGGTCACAGCATTGCAATTCCACTCCTAGGTATTTACATAAGAGCAATGTAAAATATGTCCATGCAAAGGTCTGTATATGAATGTTCATAAATGCTTTATTCATAATAGCCAACAATAGAAACTCTCCAAATGTGGATTAACTGGTGAATAGATAACCATAGTGTGGTATATTCATACAACAGAATACTTTTATTTTTTATTTTTTGTCTTTTTTGTGACCGGTAAGGGAATTGCAACCCTTGGTGTGGTGTCACCCTCACCGCACTCAGCCAGTGAGCGCACCGGCCATTCCTATATAGGATCCGAACCCGCGGCGGGAGCGTCGCTGCGCTCCCAGCGCCACACTCTCCTGAGTGCGCCACGGGGCCGGCCCATACAACAGAATACTACTCAGCAATAAAAAGCAATGAGCTACCAATACATACAGCAACACGGATGAAGCTCAGAAGCATTACTCCAAGTGAATGAAGCCAGGTACAAAAGCCTGCACGCTTTATGAGTCTAGTTGTACGGCATTCTGGCAAAGGCAGAATTATAAGTACTGAAAATAGATCAGTGGTTGCCTGGAGCTGGGAATATGAGGTGGGTATTGAATGCACAGAGGGATGGGGGATTTGGAGGTACTGTAGGTGTTTTGACTGTTCTGGTGATTACACTACCATCTACATTTGTCAGAGCTGATCAAACACTGTACACATGTGTGTGTGTGTGTGTGTGTGTGTGTGTAATGATTTTTAAAATGATGGAGCCATGTGCTGGGGAGTGGCACTAACCTGTCATGTGACCCAACTAGGACCCTTTGGCAGGAATAATGAGAGAAAAGGATTCCCAAGATAATACTATGACCAATATTAGTAACACTCAAGTGATTGTGCTTTAAGCACCTGGAACTAGATCGTATCAAGTGGCCAAAAATTTTTCTATCAATCTGGAAGAACTGGATGTATCTTTATATGTGTTTAGGAAGAACATAAGTACAGTTTTACCTGCAAATAGTTCCATGGTGTATGTGGGAAAAAATAGATTACATAATATATATAGTTTGATCCAACTTTTTAATGCTTGTTTATTTTTGTGAGATGGTGCATGTACATGCCTAAGACAGAAAGGTAAGTGGCTGTTTCTCACATTGGGTAGAGCGATGGGTTACAGGGCGTGTTCATCTCTGGCACTAGGCAATTCTATCATGTTTAAATTGCTTTACAGAGAGGAAGCATTGCTTTTATAATCAGAAGAAAAACAATAAAGCAATTTTCATTTTGAAACTGCATTGCAATCTAGCTCATGACTGTAATGTTGATTTTGTATCTCTCTGTAATTGCTGTAGGTGTGTATTGGTTTTGTCTTTCTAAATAAACTGCAAGCTCTAGCAAAGGCAGTGTCTGGGGTGGGATGAGCCAGCCTAAAATTCTCATTTTTCCACTCATGAGCTGGGGCACTTTTGGCAATTTACTTGAACTGGTCACATTCTTTTTCTGGGTTAACATGTCCTCACTTGTAGGTTCCACCAGATATTACTTATTGCTATGGACAATATTTTCTTTTCTCTCAGGTCTCTACTATGCTCATGCCCATCCTAACAACTCACAATATTCTTGTTAGTTTTAATTGACTAGAATCAATGGCACTATATACACAGTACATCAGTCTGAAGCCTTTCAGGACATGTCGACAGGCAGTTCTATAATGTCTTCTATTAGTTTTTTTTTTTTCTTTATGACACCAAGGGTTGTGATCCCGTTGCCGGTCGCGATCCCGTTGCCGGTCGCAGTACGGGCGCAACACCAAGGGTTGCGATCCTGTTACCATCACGAAAAAAGACAAAAAAAGGAAAAAAAAAAAAAAAAAAAACTTCCAAGGGTTGCGATCCTGTTACCATCAAGAAAAAAGACAAAAAAAGGAAAAAAAAAAAAAAAAAGACTTCTGGTCATGGAAAAGTATTAGTAATAGGAATGATTCAAATGATGTTTTAAAAACCCACTTTATATGCCTTTGCCTCTAGACCTGTCAGTATGTGGTCTGTAGACCAGGAGTGCCACATCCGGGCTCCATCCCATATCTGCTGAATCAGTGTCTGCATTTCAGCAAGACCCCCAGGTGATGCACAGGCCCCGTGAAGTTTGAGAAGCACAGTTTCTAGACTGTGGTACCATTATTTCTTGCCTGAGACCCTTACAAGCGGCCTTACATATCTCTCAATTTCTCTCTTATCCACCTCCTATCTAACCCACCCTTCCCAGCAGCCAAAATTTTCTTTCTTTCTTGTTCTTTGCTCTCTCTCTTTTTTTTTAATGAAAATTGCTTAATTTCACTTTCCTTCTCAAAATTCTCAAGTATTTTGCTATCAAACTTGAACTGTCCTTTTCATGGCCTGTAGGACTCACCAAGGCTCAGGTGTGCCTTCCAAGCACATCCTATGCCACACTCTCCACCTTACTCACTGTACCCCCAGCACCGGCCACCTCTCACTTCCTCTCCCAAGTCAAGGTCCTCCTGCTTAGAAACTTGGTGTGCATGCTCGCTTTTCTGAACTATCTCACCTCCACCATTCACCACCCATGGTTGACTGTTTCCATCTGCAGGTCTTCCTTATCCACTGTAAAGACTTCCTGAGTACTTTCAATATTCTCAGTCACAGGACTTTGCTACTTTCTCCAAAGCTCTCAAACATTATAACTGTAAAAACCACCCTCCATGACAGATACGATGTCTGTTTTTCTCACCATCATATACTAAACATCTGGCACAATTTCTGGCACATGGTGTGCACTTAACAAATATTTCTCGATTGAACAAATAAATGAAGGAACTAGTCCAGGGGTCGGCAAACTTTTCCATAAATGGCCAGATAGTAAATATTTTAGGCTTCTTGGGCCATATCATCTCTGTGATCAACTACTCAGTGGGTGTAGTTGGGTTCCAACCAACTTTACTTATGAATTAAGCTACAGGCTGGACTGAGCCAATAGACCATAGTTTGCTTATCCCTGCATGTCAATATCTGAATTTCTATTGTGTTCTCTGTCTAGAATGTTCTCCCCTGGAATTGCACTTTTCAAAGCACTACCCTTCTTTCAAGGTTTAATTTGTCAGTTTTTAAAATTGTTTAATTGTCATGTTTTCAGGAAGCCCAGTTTTATCCCTCCAATCAGAAGTGACAGATCCCCCTGCATGCTTAAATCATTATGCTTAGCCTTTTTCATGGCACTTATCACATGCAGATTTCCCTGACACTTCCTGCAGCAGATTACATTTTCTAAGGATGGTTGTGACAATATTCCCCATCCCACATACTCTTCTGTAATGTGACTTCTCCACCTCCTATCAAGAAGTGAAGTCTAATTCCTGTCCCTTTAAATCTGGTTTGAGTCTGATACTGCACATCTTTGAGGCTAGGTTAGGACAGACCATGTAGCTTCTGCCTGGTTCTCTTGGAATGCTCGCTCTAGGATAGGGCTTGCAACTTTGACGCTATTGACATTTTAAGCCAGATAATTATTTGGGGAGTGGGATGCTGTTCTGTGCTTTGAGAATGTCTAGCAGCATGCCTGACCTCCACCAACCAGATGCCAGTGGCCATCCCCCCTCCCCCAGTATGACAACAGAAAATATCTCCAGACATTACCAAAATGCCTTGGAGGACAGAATTATCCCAACAACAACAACAACCTTTGGGAACCCCTTATCTAAGGAAATCCAGCTGCCATGCAAAAAGTACACCCCCCTCCCCCAGTATGACAACAGAAAATATCTCCAGACATTACCAAAATGCCTTGGAGGACAGAATTATCCCACCAACAACAACAACCTTTGGGAACCCCTTATCTAAGGAAATCCAGCTGCCATGCAAAAAGTACAACCACCCTGAGACCACCGTGCTGGAAAGATGACATGTAGGTATTCTGGATGACAGCCCCACATGAGTCCAGCCTTCCAGATGCCTCTGCCAAAGCACTAGACATGTGACTGGAGCCATCTTGGACCCATAAGGCCAGCCCATCAGCCAGTTGAGTAGCATCGAGTGACCTCAGTTAACATCAGAAGAATCATCAAGCCGAGCCCTGACCAGATTTATGACATACAGAATCTATGAGATGTAATAAAATTGTTGTTTATACTAAAGTTGGGGTCATTTGTTATGCAGTAATAGCAACTTGAACAGAATTTGGTACCTAGAATTATGGTGGTACTACAACAAAAAATATAAAATATGTGGAATTGGTTTTGGGACTGTGTAGAGGGAAAAGCTAGAAGGACCTCAAGGAGACTTTTGGTGGACACAAAACTCAAAAAGACACTGCAAGAGTTTAGAGGGAAATACTGGAAGCTGGAAGAAAAGGTACCTTCGGTATACAGTGGCAGAAAATTTAGGAAAACTGTCACCTGCAGTAATATGGATAACAGAAAATCTACTTCATAAACTGATGAATCTGGTTGAAGAGGTGTCCAGGCAGAATTCTGAACAATCCTTTGGTTTCTCTTAATTGAATGTCACAATGTGTGCACAGTTGCATAGACGGTTCATAGATGAACTAAAGAAAAAATACAGTTTTCAAGCAGAATTTACAGAAAACATAGAGAAGCTAGTACTTGTTGGATTTAGAAAAAACTATTTCTCATCCTCAATCTCTTCTAGCATCAAATTTCAAAATAGGAGAGGTTCTCAATGCAAACATCAACTCCCGCAGACTGCCTGAAAAACATAGACCCATGAAATCAAGGGTCTGACTGTAAAACCCTCTCTTCAGACCTCATAATCATTTAAGGTAATGCCGTGTAAACCTTCAGAGAAACAAAAGGCTTCCTACAATATTAACGGTATGCAAGACAGACCCTTTCTGTTACACAATAAAGGTTCTAAAACTCCACAGCAGCCTGTTAGGGAATCCCGGGTAAAGAAGAGCCTGTCTTAAAGAAATTTGCAAGTGTGGCTTTTATCTAATCTGGTAAACAACCAATAAAATTAATTTTTAAAACCCACACTGTTTTTAAAGTAACTGTAGCAGAAGAGGCACAGCCAGGTTAGACTAAATGGGCCAGAGACAATACAAAATGAAAGAGACTTTTAAATCCCTGAACCTCTATGGACAGGACGCCAGTGAAAAAACTATCCAGTTGAAAACAGAGTCTACGTTTTTTCTTTTCTTTCTTTCATGGAAAAGTAAGTATGACTTAGAAAGCAGAACCAAGAACTCGAAAAGTAGGGTCAAGAGATAGAGAATCATTCCCAGGAAGCGGTGACAGGTCCCAATCAGGGAGCTAATGACATGAGCCAGCTGAGTATGAGAATTGCTGTAGACCAGTGACCACCATGTGCTTCCCACACCCTCCCTGCCTTACGGATGGTAATGTTCACTGCAGTTATCCTATCACTGTCTTACCTTTGCATGTTGTGCGTGGGGGAGTCCCATAACTTGCCTCTTTAGATTGAGGTGTGCAGATTGACAGGACCTATACTCGGGAGTTGTGCACAAGCATCTGTACTCAAGGAGCTTCACCTGCACTCACCCTGACTCGGATGATACGATCCCGGACATTGAGCTGATGCCCTAATGGAATGAGACTCCAGGGTGCTTGAAGGAGGGAGTGAGAAAATTTTTCATCTGAGAAGGGCGTGGATCATTACGGCCATAGGAATCACTGTAGCAGGGTGTATCTTCCAAGAGCAGCAACAACATCATTCATCTCATGTGCTCTTCTACGATGTGACCTTCTCAGTCCCCCATCGACATTCAGAGCCTAACTGCTCTTCGCTGCCTTGAATCTAGACGGGTTTTATTTGCAATTTAGACAGGTCCCAATCAGGGAGCTAATGGCATGAGCCAGCTGAGTATGAGAATTTCTGTGGACCAGTGACCACCATGTGCTTCCCACACCCTCCCTGCCTTACGGATGGTAATGCTCACTGCAGTTATCCTATCACTGTCTTACCTTTGCATGTTGTGCGTGGGGGAGTCCCATAACTTGCCTCTTAGATTGAGGTGTGCAGATTGACAGGAACTATACTCGGGAGTTGTGCACAAGCATCTGTACTCAAGGAGCTTCACCTGCACTCACCCTGACTCAGATGATACGATCCCAGACATTGAGCTGATGCCCTAATGGAATGAGACTCCAGGGTGCTTGAAGGAGGAAGTGAGAAAATTTTTCATCTGAGAAGGGCGTGGATCATTACGGCCATAGGAATCACTGTAGCAGGGTGTATCTTCCAAGAGCAGCAACAACATCATTCATCTCATGTGCTCTTCTACGATGTGACCTTCTCAGTCCCCCATCGACATTCTGAGCCTAACTGCTCTTCGCTGCCTTGAATCTAGACGGGTTTTATTTGCAATTTATAAGTTGTGTTGGAAACTGTTACCACGTAACACCATGTGACATCTGAATCTACATTCTAAATGGCCACACAATGTCCACTTGGTTCTTTTGTGACCCTTGCTCTGGGGAAAGCCAGCCACTGTGTAAGAGATTCAACAACCCTGAGACTACCATGCTGAAGAGGCTACATGTAGGTGCCCTGCAGTTACTTTCAGATGAGAACAGTCTTCCAGCAAACCCCACCAAGGTACCAGGTATGAGAGTAAAACCATCGTGAACCCTCCTGAGCACAACTACAGTGAGCAAAACATCCAGCCAAGCATTCAGAATCTGTGAGATATAATAAAATAAAATATAAATGAATATAATATAATATAATATAACATAATACAGTTATCACTGCTTTCAGCCATTACATTTTAGGGTCATTTGTTATGCATCCATGGTAACAGTTTCTCATGCCTCTGCTCTTGGGCTCATCTTAAAAGCATGGCCTGGTTTACTCCTCGCTGTATTCCCCAGCATCTAAAATAGTGCCTCCTGTACAGTAGGTGGACGTGTTTGCACTCTACAAAGTACCATTACACACAACATCTCATTTGAGTATGCCACCAACACTTTGTGAGTTAAATAGAAAATTATTATCCTCAATTTTTCTGGTAGAGACACTGAGGCTCAGAGAGGTTATGTGATTTGCTGTGTCTGTTAAATAATCCAGAGAAGCTGTAGACTTAGGACTTTTGAATCCAAGTCCACTGGACTTTTCTCATAAAGTGCTCCCTCTGCAAATAGTAGATGCTGCATAGCATTTACTTATTTAAATGGAGGGAAAAAGAAAGTAAAGGAGGGCAGGAGGAAGGATGGAGAAACAGAAGGAAAAGTCTTCCTGGGGCTGTTAATTTACACAGTGTTAGAATCACATCTGGATTCTGGGGCTGCTGCTGAGGCCCAGAACCAGACACATGCTTGAGGTCACATTTTGCCAGCTCCCATTCACCTTACATTTTATGTGACATTCTGGTGGCCACATCATTGCACTGGTCCAACACGGAAATCTCACAGGCCTCACGCCTCCCTCCTCTTAGCGCCATACTTTAGAGGTCTCACCAACTGCACACAAGGCAAATGACTCTCATTCCCCCAACACCACAGTCAAACAATTATTCTTACCCAGAAAATGGATATAAGGGTGCCAATAAGAGAGCTCAAACCTACCCCTGAAAGTGATTAGTGTATGTAACCTGGGAGCGATAATAGGATATAGGAACCCAGACATGGAAAATTTTTAAATATTTCATGTTATGGGACATAGGCAAAGGCTTGAACCCAGATAAGCTAGCTATGGAGACAGTGCAGGAGGTGAAAGATGGTTCTTCCCACTTCTAACTTTTCCTTTCATAGTCCATAATCAGAAGGTAAATAGTATTTGCTTTCAGTACCAGTGAGTCTTCTTCACATTATACACATAACTCCCATCTGAAGGTAACCAAATAAAGCAGCTTTATTTCTGCAACAGTAAAAATAGAAAACGATCAGCACATTACTTTGTAATATTTGGAGAAGGCTCTGCCTCTGATGAGCTTTAAGTCTGTGTATAGAGAAAAAGTCATCAGAACGAGGTGCACCTGCCCTTCATGACTGCCTCCACCTCATGGTCAGCAGCTGAGATTGTCTGCCTCTGTATGGCCCCCAAAGACCCTGGGCTCAGAGAAAGCAGGACAATTGCAACGGAACTGAAAGGAGTAGAATAGAATGGAACGGAGCAGAATGTTTACATTAACTTCTCACTGATTAAGAGGCAGCACAGTGCAATGTGCAACTAATGAAAAACTTACAAAGCAAGAGTAAGATTGCCTGAGAAATATCATGTGACCTTACTCAATTCATTGACATGTCTCATTATCATCACCTGAGAAATGGGATTAGGAATTTTTAGTATCTACCCTCTTCACCAGTGAAACCATGTATGAAAAAGAAGGTTGAGATGTACAAAATGGAACAAAAAGTTGGCTTTGTATTAACAGTACTAAAATAATCATTATCTTTGGCAGCAAGAGTTTAAACAGCCTTGAATTTGAATCCTGCCTCACTCACATACCTCAAGCAAGCTATTTAACTCTTTTTAGCCTCAAATTTTATTTCCCTAAGATAAAAAATATAATAACAATGACAGCAGCTCCTTGTGAGTTTTAAAATCCATCAGTGTTCTGATGACTTCCAAATGTATGTTCCTACTCAGATTTTCTCCCCAAGCTCCAGTTTCAAATGTTCAGGTTCCAACTTGGCATCTCCATTTGAATACCTAATAGACAACGCAGAGTCAAAAAGATAACTTTTGATCCCCAAACTCCTCAAACGCACTCACCACTAATCTTTTGTTTTCAGCTCTTTCTCATCTCAGTTGCAAACACCATTATCTACCTAGTTGCTTAAGCCAAAACTTCAGAGTCATTCTTGATTTCGCCTTTCACACAGAAGTCATCTGCTAGTCATGCTGGTTCTACTTCTGGAATATATACTGAAACCAAAACATCTCAGTTGCTACCTCCCAAATCCCAGTCACCATTATCACTTGGATCACTTGAATCATCAGTTACTACTGCTTTGAAACTGGTATCCTTATTTCTACTCTGACCTCATGTAGTTACAGGCATTTACTGCTGATTAAAATATCAACATGTTCCCCTAACTTCCTCAGCCTCATTTCAGTGAAGTGGGGGTCATGTGCCTGAGTTCTAACAGATGGGGGAATGTTAGCAAAAGGGATTCTTACTTTGGTCTCAGAGCACATAAAATTCTACATGCCTATCTTTCCATCTCTTCTTTGACAGCAACCATGAGGTCTATATTGTTAGGAAGAATCACAGGAGAGATGTTGCCTGGATCCTCGAGTCACTGCATGGAGGAGATAGTCCCTATGGAAACACCTAACCACATTAGGCTTTGTTTGAATAAGAAATAAGCCTTCATTGTGCTAAGCCTCTGAAAATAACATAATCTAGCTTATCCTGACCATAATCCATCCTCCACACAGCAGAGTGACACTTCAGAAACCCAAATCAGGCCAGATTGTGGCTCACTTGGGAGAGTGTGGTGCTGATAACACCAAGACCACGGGTTTGGATCCCTATATAGGGATGGCCAGTTAGCTCACTTGGGAGAGCATGGTGCTGACAACACCAAGTCAAGGGTTAAGATCCCCTTACTGGTTATCTTAAAAAAAAAAAAAAATCATTTTATATCACTTCCTTATTTAAAATGTTCCCTTGGCACCCATTTAAAATAAGATCCAAATTTCTAAGCACCATCTAGAACATTCTACATGATCTGACCTCTGCTTAGCTAATGACATTTTACCACTACCTCCTAAATAACTAAAACAGCCAGCCACGAGTCTTTATTTTTGTTCTTCAAGCATTCCAAAACAATTCCCACTTTAGAGCCTTTGTACAAACTTTTCTTATAGAAACATTTTTTACCCACAACCACTCAATTGGCTTCTTGCATCAGTCACTCCTCATTTTCTCTAAAGGGATTTCTTGTCAATCTACCTAAGCAGACTCCCTCACTATCCTAGTTTCCTATCTCATTTGTTGATAAGAATGTATGTGGCTATATGAAAGTATCCAACTTATATTATTATTTAATTGCTAATATTTTTATGCATTTATTGTCTATCTCCCCACACTGGAATATCAGCTGCATGAGGCAGAGTTTTTGATCCATTTTCAGCAGTGCCCTCAGCCTGAGACACTATGCTATCCACCCTCAGTGAATCATTGTGTAATATATGCATATATTGAAACAACACACTGTCCTGCAAAAATATGTACAAGTAAATGTTAAAATATTTTGGAAAAAATAAAATAAAATAAATAAAAAAATAAAATGCCTGACACAGACCAGGTACTCTATAAAAGCTAAAAATTATTACTATCACTATCGCAAATAGTGAAGATATGCATGCCTGTTTTTATAGTTAGTTGAATTCCAACAGGAACACCTATCCTTAGACAGGTAACCAGGGTGTGGATCTGGAAAAATCCTAGTATAAGGTGATACAGAGTTTTCCCTCAACCACAATTCAGAGATGATTTTGCTGTTCTCAGAAGTGTAAAACTCTTCTGACTCATTACCAGGTAAGAATTTGGGCATCTGATCATCAGCTGTGATTGGTTGAAATGTGTGATGGTCCTCTTTCAAGAACAGGGCTTCTACCTCATAGGCAGAACCCCTTGCAACATAAAAACATGTGGAAAAATTGAAAAGAAAGGAAATCAGAACAAATACTTCCACAAAAGAGAATATGTAATTACCTAACAAGCGCAGACATACATTCAACCTAATAACATAAAAAAGGCAAGTTGTAAGGATTCACTATTTCTTGCTTATAAAGAATATTTTTAAAGTGAAATACTGAGTTATGATACAGAGAGATGAGCACAATCGGAGGGTAACTGAGGGGTATGCACCAGAAGCCTAACAGATACACCTCTTGACAAGTAATTTCAATTCTAAGGAGCTTTCCTAGGAAAGGATTTCTATATATCAATGACGAAAACAAAAGTTACACACAAAGATAATCATCAGAGAGCTAATCATAATGGCAAAAACAAAAAAAAAGGAAACTACCTAAAATCCAATTATATAAGAATTGTTAAGTAGTTATGTCCCCCTGAATATAACATTAGGCAGCATTAAAATTTATTATTAGAGATTGTATTAACATTAGAAAATGTTAATGACCCTAAATGTTGGGTTGTAATAATCAGAAGGGGAATCTTGTAATTGTCAAAGAAATGTTTATTTGGCAGAAATAGTGTCAGTGGGTTGAGGAGAGGCCCTGGGAGAAAAGGACGTGAGATGAAGGGAGATTCTGGGTGTTTACATTCTTGCGATCTCAAGAGAGAAGACAGCGAAGAGTGCAGAAGGACCCAACCAAATGGAGCAGAAAGTCTGGCTGAGTCCGAATTGCAAAGGCGCCTCTTCTGGTTGCCCTGGTCACAGGCCCTTTCTCTTGGTAGTGATATTATAAGTGACCCGGGCCACGTGTAAATGAAATAAGCAGCTATCAGGGTACAGCAAGATTGGATCTTAGAAGCTCTACCTTAGGGGCAGGTCCAGGGAAGAGTTTGGAAAGGGTTTGCATGGGAGATAAAAGATGCTATTAGACAGAGAGCATCACATTCAAAATAAGATGGATGGACAGCTACCGAAAGCTTGAGAAGATCAGATCTGCTCTCACTCCCAGGGAGATGGTCCCCATCACACCAGTGAGTCCAATCAGCGTCCCTGATGTAGTCTGGTGCCTTTTATTATGTGGGAGAGGAAATCCCAGGGCAAAAACATAGTAAAGCTCATTCTCCTTTGCGGCCTTTGGGGTCAATATAGATGAAAGGTAGGGAATCAAGATTACATAATTTTTAAAATAATAATATATATTTTTTGTTACAAGCATATACATATTTAATATATATATATGCACACATATATGATATATATCATATATATGGTATGTGGTATGGGGATATGTAATAGTTAAATCCAAAAGTTAGTAATGACTTCTTTAAATAATAAAATTATTGCTAAATTTTTCCTTTAGAATCCAATGTATTTTAAAAACGTTCTATAATGAGCTTGACTTGCTTTTATAATGAGAAAAATAAAAGCCATGCTATTATGCAAGCCCAGGGGTGTGGATTTGCTACTGCCATGACAGTGACCAGCTGAAAGTTATTGTCCCCACATATCTGCAAGTAAGCCTACTCGGGCAAACCAGGACAGAGCCACATGTGCCTTCCCAAAGTGGCTTTTCTTTAATCCACATTCTTTAATGAAGCTTGGAAAAGACAAACTGTAGAAAGAGTCGATGTGTCTCTTGAGTCTATCTTCATGACCCTAGTAATTAGCACAAGACCAGAGCACACACAATCCCTGTATGAGTTACAAATATGAGTGGGAAATACATCTCAAGGTTGTCACTGAGCTCTTTTTCTTGGGGACACTCTCCAACTAGAGAAAGCCCAGAAATCTTGACCTGCACTTGCAGGATAAAGGCTGATACGTGACTGACCACCTGTGGAGCTGGGAAGGTTTTGGAGGTCACCTCACACCATGGTCAGCACATTTCCTGAACACTACCCCTGTGGAAGAACGTTAAGCCTCGCATTAACATATGAATGCTTATTTACAAATGATATACATACTCATACATACACTAACATATTGCATATATTATAAAATATGGATAAAGTAGAATTTTTATGAGTAAAGATACAGATAAAATAAATTATTAAATGTCTTGTCCAACTTGATAGATCATTCTATCCTTAATGAATATGTCAAGATCTAATGTATACTTAAGGCAAAGTTTATTATTGACCACTATAAATTTAATTCGATATTTGAAATAGTTCTGTTGACAACTTGGAATTTTTTTTAGCCAACTTTCTGTAATATTAGAATATACTGTCATTGTTTTTACCTCATTGTATGGCTGACAGGGAGCTCAGACTAAGATCTGGAGAAATGTCACTCAGCCATTTTTGTGGTGCTCGCTGCGTGTGCCTTATTAGTGTTATCTTCAATCTGTCAATTATTAGCAGGTGACTTTTAAGCTATTTTTTCCATTCCTCTAATGGTTATTTTAGTTAAAACTCAATATTACCCATAAATCCCTTATCAGATAAATATGAATTACAATACATTACAATTATTAAATAAAAACTTAGAGGACTCTGGCAAACCATCTGTGTCCTGAAATCCCAACTTTTCCCTTGGGGTACCCCACCCCACATTCCATACATCAGTGCTGCTTCCAGTGTGATCCATGGACCAGTGCCAGTTTCTGATGAAATAAGTAAAGAAATCAAAACTAGGTGTTTATAAATATCTAGCAATTTGACATATGACACTGTGAAATCTCATTTAACTAATAGAAGGAGGGCTTTTTATTTTGTATATCTTTTATTTCATTTTATTTTTTAAAAATTCATTGTATTATACTTTATGAAAAATTTGGTTGGTGGTAGATTAAAAATAAAAATAAGGGGTCCTTGATTATGTAGAGTCGAGAAGCACTGCTGTGTGAGACACATGGCAGGCGGCCCTGGGGACAGGGCAGGGCACTGTCCAGCACACAGCAGGCAAGACCAGGACCGAGGCCTGAATAGCTGGGCTGTAAAGACACAAGCAGCCACTTTTAGATTCAGGCCGTTTATTACCTATATAGACAGAGAAAGGAAGAGCAGCCAAATCTGCCGTCTCTCTGAGTCCCTTCTCCAATACACCAAAAAAGATCAAACTGAAACAAAAGGGTCAGGATGACTGTAACTCGAGTTGTGGGAGACCCCATTGCTGAGCAGCCAATTCTAGACTTCAGCTAAGCAGGTTTATAGCCTACGTCTGTATCCTGACCGTAGTAGCGCAGAAAGCCTCCCACCTCATCAGAGCCTGAGGAGCAGTGAGAAACTGTCTCGGGACGGCATCCCGAAGGAAATAGGAGGGGAGTGGGAGAAAGCCACCTAGCAGCTCCCTACAGGCCTCCTCTCTCGTGTCCTGGGAGGATGACAAGGTAACAGAGCAAGGCCTCCATTAGCCATGGACCCAGCCTTTGCCTGTGTGGCCTACCTGGATACAGGCAAGGCGGTCAGTGCAGCATGGCAGAGCTGTTCCCTTGCAAGCATCATTGCCAATCCATACAGTAAATATTGTAAAGCTTCATTTTCTTCTCAAGTTTCAGGGAAAAGACCTATAAAGAAATACTCTAATTTTATCTTCCGTACCCAGCGATGTGACTATCACACTTATGAGATCACCGATCTAGTGAAATCTCCATATGAAGCTAGAATTCTTTTGTTATCAAGAGACCACCCGGACACTCAGCAGAGGGTGGTGGAGGGTTCACTTCCATCAGAGGTGTCATGTTCCAAATCTGGGAAATGATTCACAGAGTTGTCTTTTCTATGGAATCATCAATATATTCATTAATTAAAGAAACATCTGTCAAAGGCTGCCACATGGCAGAACCTGACAGTCACAGGACTTGAAGATGAATGAAGCATAGACTTCGTCCTAGGGAAATGTATGGTCTGGAAGGGAGAAAAGGTGTTGAAGCCACGGGCTACCTGTGAGAAGAGGGTTTGTAGAACGCACTGCAGAGCAGCAGAGAGAAGCGTGATCCTGAGCCTAGAAGATTAGGGGAAGGATGACAGAGTGCAATGTGATGTTAAAGAGTGAGCAGGGTCTCCCCAAACAGAGAGTGACATAAAGGCCATTGCTGGTTAAAGGAAGAGCATGTGCAAAGTGGTGGTGGTGAAAGTGAGATCTATGCTCAGAGAACACCTAGACCCCCGTCCCCTGGGGTCCAACCAGTGGGCCTAAAAAGAGACATGGCCTAATGGAGAGAGGCTGGGCTTGGGGGTCAAACTTTAGCTCAAATTCTAGTGCCTGCCATTACAGAGTATGTGACCTTGGGCAAGGAACTTAGCTTCTTTGATACTATTTCTTCACCTGCAAAATAATGAAATCAATGCCTACCTTGTGTGACCTTGGGGGCAGGTCCAGGGAACTTAGCTTCTTTGATACTATTTCTTCACCTGCAAAATAATGAAATCAATGCCTACCTTAAAGAGTCATTTACAGAATTGCAGCAGGCTGTGTGTAAAGCAGCCAGCATATTAGGGCACTACATTTATTTTCGTCACTGTCATGATTATTTTCATAAAAAATGCTTTTGAATCAGCCTAGTCCTTCTGGCCGTGACAGTCCTCGTGGGATCTGAAGCAGCCTAGTCACGTGCCTGTCAGCTTTTAGTCTTTTCTTCTTAGCAGCACCTCCTACTCTTCCTTACGATGCATGTTTCTGAGTCACCCTTCTTCACGTGCTGGCAGAGGGGCAGCTAGAGAGGGGCCTGGGACTCCGCACCTGCTCGGACCTGGGCATGTGTTGCAGTTATCCACTGCAGCAAAGCTAACCACCCCAATACCAATGACTTAAGACAGCTGGACTTTCTTATTTCTAACAGTTCATTGAGTTAACGGGGCTTGCTAGTGGGACTTCACTCAGCTGGGTTCAGCAGAGAGAGCTGGGATGGCTCGGCCTGCCTCTCCAGGTGGTCTCCATCCCGGCTTATTAGTGCATGGCTGGCCCTGGGCCGCTCCAAAAGAACACAGCAGAAGCTGCACATATCTTGAGCATTCAAACTTCCATGAAGTCACATCTGCCAGATTCCATTGGTCAAAATAAGTCACAGGCCAGCCCAGGTTTCCAGCATGGAACAGGAGACGCTTCTGGAAGAGAGGAGCTGCAAATTCACCTTGCCCAGGGGCGCATATGCAACATGAGGACCTAATGCAGCAGGAGGTGGTACCTTTTTACCTTCTCAAAGTGGACCCACGAGCAGACATAGTGGGGACCCACGAGCACACATAGTGGGGCTCTGACACCCGGCTCTGGCGCAGGACTCCATTCCCTGGGACAAACTCACTCTGTGAATTACACAGGCCTCTCTCCTGGCCCTGGGCTTCAGTTTTCTCATCCCTAAAGTGAGGCGGTGGTGCCCTGACCTCTCAGAGCCCTTTGCACAGGGGCAGGGACGCGTTGACACCTTGCCATGCACTGGACACTATCAGGAGTGGCTCCGAGCCTTCCTGCACCATGGTGATCTCTCCCCCAGCCACAACTGCTGTCTCTCATCCCCCATCCACGTGTAGGCACAGGCACCTGACCGCCTGTCCTACGCACTCAGCTATTTGTCCCTTCTTTATGAATTTATTCGACAAGCACTTACACAGCTTATGCTAGGTGCTGCTCTGAGCACTGTTCAAATATGAACTCCTCTGGTCCTCGCCACCCTAATGAGGTAGGCACCTCCACCAACTCTGCTGTGTATAAGGGGGAGACTAAGGCAAGGAGTAGTTTTCAAGCTTAAGGGTTGAAGACTGCCGTTTTTGATCAAAATGTGCTCATAATCTGTCAGTTACTTTCCTACAGCTCCTCCAGGGATCTATCTAGCTGCTGGGGTGTGCCCTGAGTTAAGTGCAAGATCTAAGGCATGAGAAACAGACCCAGCCAGCAGAGGGGAAACCCGGGACTCAGGTTTACCCACTTGGCAGATGCTCCTCCACTGTCCTCGGGTACAGCCTCAATGCTGCCAACTCCCTTCCGTAGGAAGAACCAGCGTCTCATTGGGAACACCTCCCTCTCGTGGCTCCGAGCCTTCCTGCACCATGGTGATCTCTCCCCCAGCCACAACTGCTGTCTCTCATCCCCCATCCACGTGTAGACACAGGCACCTGACCGCCTGTCCTATGCACTCAGCTATTTGTCCCTTCTTTATGAATTTATTCGACAAGCACTTACACAGCTTATGC
>NW_007732663.1:0-8861 GCF_000696425.1 Galeopterus variegatus
CATGGCAGAATGGCAGAGCACAGAGAGAACTAACCTTCTCAGTTGGCTCCTTTTAAAGCCAGCAGAACCATGCCCATGACCACCATTAATCTATTAACTTATTACTCAGTGAATAGATAAATCAACTTATCACTCCATGAATGGATCAGTCCATTCACTAGGCATGGTCCTCACAATCCAATCACCTCTTCAAGGCCCCACCTTTCAATTACCATAATAAGATTTCCCATCCTCTTAATAGTTACAGTGGGGATCAAGCTTCTAGTACATAAAACTTGAGGAATATAATTCAATCCATATCAGTAGCTTTGAGTATAAATTCAATTACTGGATAGGTCCTTGGGTGTCTGAAGCAGATTAAGAGTGGAGAAGAAGGACAGGAGAGGGATTGTGGAGAGAGGGGAGAGAGAAAAGAATGTGGGAAGGACTCAGATCCTTGGTGAATACAGCCCCAGCTCAACAAAGATGTGAAACATTCGAGTTTGTCTCTTTAGAGTTTGCAGTAGGCTGAATAATGTTCTCCCCAAAGACGTCCCTAGTCCTGTACATGGTAATAGGGACTTTGCAGATGTGACTAGGATTCTGGAGATGGTGAAATTATCCTGGATTGTCTGAGTGGGCCCAATGTAATCACAGGAGTCCTTACAAGAAGGAGGCGGGAAGATCACAGTCAGTGAAAAAGATGTGATGGAAGCAGAGGTCAAAGTGACATGGGGTTACGAGCCAAGGAATGCAGACAGCCTCTAGAAAGCAAAAGACAAGGGCAGATTCTCCCCTAGAGCCTTCAGAAAAAACACAGTACTGCAGACCCAGTTTAGACTTCTGACTCCCAGAACTGTAAGAGAATAAATCTGTGTTGCGGAAGGACAGGAGAGGGATTGTGGAGAGAGGGGAGAGAGAAAAGAATGTGGGAAGGACTCAGATCCTTGTTGAATACAGCCCCAGCTCAACAAAGATGTGAAACATTCGAGTTTGTCTCTTTAGAGTTTGCAGTAGGCTGAATAATGTTCTCCCCAAAGACGTCCCTAGTCCTGTACATGGTAATAGGGACTTTGCAGATGTGACTAGGATTCTGGAGATGGTGAAATTATCCTGGATTGTCTGAGTGGGCCCAATGTAATCACAGGAGTCCTTACAAGAAGGAGGCGGGAAGATCACAGTCAGTGAAAAAGATGTGATGGAAGCAGAGGTCAAAGTGACATGGGGTTACGAGCCAAGGAATGCAGACAGCCTCTAGAAAGCAAAAGACAAGGGCAGATTCTCCCCTAGAGCCTTCAGAAAAAACACAGTACTGCAGACCCAGTTTAGACTTCTGACTCCCAGAACTGTAAGAGAATAAATCTGTGTTGCTGCAAGCCACTTAATTTGTGGCATTCTGTTATAGCAGCAATAGGAAATTAAGACAGAGCTCCTGACTGATTTATGAGAATATCCTCCATCCCTACAACCTTTAGGCTTCTGGTATTCTTGCTCCCATAAGCACCTGTTCTTAAGAAAGAAGGCCTTGTCATGTGTTGTTTAGAGTGAGTTTTAGTCACACATTTCAGTCATCTTGGCAGTGTTTGGCTAATGGTAAATTCTGTTCATGTTAAAGGAATTCCAAGCACTAGGGCCCATTTCTAATCCATGTACATGTAAGGCTGCCAGTTTAGCACCAAGGGAATGTCTATTGTCCTGGATAGGAAGAATTTTTAAGGTGGGGAAATCTCTAAAATCTCAGACTGTGAGATATGTTTGCCATAAGGTATCATAAGAAATGCAATTTTAAATACTTTTTAATTGCTCTGTGTCATTAAAATACCATGAAAAATGTCTTTATATCAGCCCTCCATCTACCCCATGAGGGAAAGAATTATTTCAGTTGGGCATGTGGAGATGTAAGTATCTACATCTTTGAGTCTAGTTAAGGTGAAATATCTTGAAAACTTCCTTCAGAGAACTAGTCAGAGCTTCCATGAGGTCAGGACCAGGGCTTGTCTGCAACCATCAAGAAGTTCTACTAACTAGCAGAATGCCTGGCACTGAGTAGATATTTGAGCAATAGATCTCAGTTGAATAAATGAATGGACTAAAGAGTTCACCATGTGAATTTCCCCAAGGAAAATGATACAAGTAGAAAATACTAGGGGCTATTGATAATTTTTACAAGAAATATAGTGGTCTTTGAGATGAGGGAAAAAAAAAAAAAAAAAAAGATTTCCCTGAATGTGATTCCTGGTGTATTTAAATGTGATTCAAGGAGATTTAAATTTGCTCCTTTATTCTTGTCCCTGTTTTAAAATTTTATATATCGAATATGGGGGGAAAAAAAAAAAGATTTCCCTGAATGTGATTTCTGGTGTAATTACAGGAGATTTAAATTTGCTCCTTTATTCTTGTCCCTGTTTTAAAATTTTATATATCGAATATGATTTACATTTATAATTAGAAAAAAGTAATATTTTCAAAAGTGGATTTTTAGGGAATATGGTTAGATGGCTAGAGTTAGATGATATTCCTTGGGGGTAGCTTTAGCTGTCAGAGGGAGGCATAAAGCTCATGAATACAGTTGATTATTGATCCCTGATTTTCTTACAGGAAAATGAGACATGGAAATAGCCTGGAGCTATGATTTATTGTTATGTAAGAAGCAATGACTTTGAGGCAGACCTTCAGTCTGTTCCTTACTAGTTGTTTGACTATAAACAAGTTACTTAGTTTCTATCAAACTCTGATGTTTTATCTGTAAAACAGTGTAAACAACCTTACAGGCCTACTTGGGAATTATGTGAGATACAGGTTGTAATGAATTTACCCCCATGCCTGGCACATTGTAAGTACTCAATAAATGTCAGCTCTTATTATTTTTATTATGAACAAATTGTACATTCTTGGCCTTGATGCTGACGTTTCCTGTTAATACACAACTGATTTTTCAGTGCACATAAATGGAGGGCACTGGGAATTTCTGGAGTTTTTCCTAGCAATAATTAGAAATGATGGAGTGATTAGGTGGCTAGAGGACATAATTAACCTCTCTCACTCTCAGTGCTCTCCTCTGTAAAAGTAGGGGATGGAATTAGAAGACTTTTAAGGTTCCTCCCTTCTCTAAGATGGTATGTTTATAAGATTTATTTTTGCTTTGAAAACCTTCATTTGAAGGATAATGACTCTCTTAAAACTCAATTTTTTGTGTGTGAACTTCGGTCTACTCCCTCCTATAATTTATTGTCTGAGATAAATATCTGGGAACATAATAAGAAAGATCCTGGTATCTGGCCAATTGTCTTTGCATTCCATATGCAAAGCTAGAGGGAAATTCTAATTCTTTGTTGTTGCTCAGGAAAATTAAATTGTATTTGCCTTAGAAATGGACTACGGGATAAGGAGGGCTAAGATTGTTTAAAGCCATGCATTTTTAAAGCGAATGAGAGCCAACCACTTCGAGGTAAGCAATGGCTAACTTTGTGATGGAAAAATTTAAGATTGTACCTGACTAAAATGAAAAGTAACTTTTTGTTTTATAGATGAGGGCCCCATGGCTGCCCAGGGCTACCAATTATGGCTCCACCTTGTCTAACCTCTCACTCTGTCCCTTTTTCTCCTCATAAAAACTTACCTGCCCAATGTTTCATCCCCCTCTAGGGCCTTGCTTCTAGTTGCTATGGCAACAACTTGCTAATCCAAGCTTAATATGCCTTCCTTGCCTTCTCAAGCAAGAGAGACTTTAGGAGACAATATCTTCCTGGAACTGAAATGACACTAATGGGGGACTCTCAAACTAAGATTTAAGACTGATATTTTGAAACAGGCAGTCTGTGGTCCCTCTCAAATTACAACGGGGAAGAGTCTTCCTCCCTACCTACATATAGAGCCAACCTGATGTCTTGTTATTCTTGTTCTTTCCTTTACTAAACATCTATGTTCTGTCTGCTGTGATCAAAGTGATATGGTGGCCATGTTCTATCCCATGAAGACCTGCTGAGCGCTGTTACTGCACAGGTGATATTCGAATTCAATCAATCAGCACATTTTCCTGGATTCTCATTAATGCAGGAAAAAATGACACCGGAGTAAACAACAACAAAACAGCCCCTGGCAATTTCTTGTCCTGTGTCTGATTGACTTCTTTTACACCTGAGGGAGGTATTGCCAAACCACCAATTCCCAGAGCTATGCTGTCTTGGAGATGCTAAATAGCAAAGGGAAAAAAACATCCACCTTAAGGAGGAAGAGAGCTCCGGATGTAAATGTTTACAAGGCAAAGTAGCCTTTGGAAAAATGCTCCAATATCTCGTTAGTTTTATACGCTGTTTCTCATCTCAGTTGTTCAGACCTCCAAACTCTGTGTCCTTCTCCCCAGCTCTGTTTACAAGTCCATATGCACTAAAAAGGGTAAATTTGCATTTTGACATAAAATAGAGATAGAGTTCAAACTACAGTAGAATTTAAGAGTGGAAGCTGAGTGAGGGGTGGGGTGGAAGGGAATTAGAGATGCAGATGATTCTGTAGTCCAATAACCTAGGACAAATCCCATGCACCTCTGCCTTTAACCTCCCTAAACCGGAGTTCAAACTACAGTAGAATTTAAGAGTGGAAGCTGAGTGAGGGGTGGGGGTGGAAGGGAATTAGAGATGCAGATAATTCTGTAGTCCAATAACCTAGGACAAATCCCATGCACCTCTGCCTTTAACCTCCCTAAACGTTATTTATCTCATTTGTATTAGGGGATCATAATTGTCCCTATCTCATAAAGGGTCACCAAAGAAAAACTAGAGCTGGACTGTAGTTAAAATGGTAAAAGCATATTTTAATAAGGAACTATTGCAATAAGGGGAAAAGAGAACACAATGTTGAACTAGGCTCAATTCTGAATACAGCATGGACAAGTGGGGATTTATAGCCAGGGAGCAGGATGGGGATAAATGGATGGAAAATTACTAAAAGGAAGCATCAAGGGTAAGGGTGGATTTTGGCCAACCAACCTAATAGCATTCTTGCTGAAGGCAGGCCAGGGTTATCAGATATCACTTGGGTATGATAGGGAATGAGGGATTTGATCAGATATTTAGGGTGATCAGATATTGAGGATGGAATTTTCTGCTAAACTGACAGGATTCTTGCTAAAACTGGGTTATATCAAGATGGATACTGAAGGCTGAGGCCTACAGGGCTTAGTGGTGTCTAAAGGTCGGTCAAGGATTTTCTGCTAAACTGACTTAACAGGATTCTTGCTAAAACTGGGTTACATCAAGATGGATACTGAAGGCTGAGGCCTACAGGGCTTAGTGGTGTCTAAAGGTCGGTCAAGGAGACACTCTATAAGGGTGTTCAGAAAATTAATTATCCACATAAAGTGTTAAGGGATCAAGAAAGTGCATAATGAATGATAGTTTTTGTCATAATAAAGCTTTAAGAGAAGAAAATTGAGACTGATTGCAGAATTTAAGACACCATTATTTGAAAAGATGTTTATTCAAGTCCTCTGCCGACTTTTTAACTAGGTTGTTTTTTGCTATTGAGTTGAATGAGTTCTTTACGTATTTGGATATTTACCCTTTATCTGATATATGGTTTACAAATATTTTCTCCCATTCTGTAGTTTGTCTTTTCACTTTATTGTTTCCTTTGCTCTATAGAAGCTTTTTGGTTTTTTGTAGTCCCACTTGTTTATTTTTGCTTTTGTTGCCTATACTTTTGGTGTCATATCCAAAAAAATCATTGCTTAGACCAATGTCAAGAAACTTGTTTCTTATGTTTTTTTTCTTCCAGGAATTTTATAGTGCCAGGTCTTGTTCAATAGGTATATGAAAAGGTGCTCAACACCTTTAATCATAGAGAAATGCAAATCAAAACGACAATAAGATGCCTATATCTCACACCTGTTAGGATGGGTATTATCAAACAGTTAAAAGATAACAGGTGTTTGTGAGGATGTGAAGAAAAGGAAACACTTGTACACTGTTGGTGAAAATGTAAATTGCTATAGACATTATAGAAAAAAAATTACAAATAGAACTATTTTTACCATATGACCAAGCAATCCCCCTTCTTAGTATATATCCAAAGGAAATGAAATCAGTATCTAGAAGAGATATCTGAACTCCCACGTTCATTGCAGCACTATTCACAATAGACAAGATATGGGAACAACGTGTCTGTTGACAGATGAATGGATAAAGAAATTGTGGCATATATATACAATGAAATATTAGTCAGCCTTTAAAAAGAAGAAAATCCAGCTATTTGCAACAGCATGGATGAAACTATAGGACATTATTCTAAATGAAATAAGCCCAATCCAGAAAGAAAAATACTGTATGATCTCACTTATATGTGGACTCTAAAAAAGTCAATTTTATAGAAGCAGAGAGTAGAATGATGGTTAGCAGGGGTGGAGCGTTGGGGGAAAGGGGAGATGTTGGTCAAAGGTAAAAAGCTTCAGTTATGTAAAATGCATGAATTCTAGAGCTCTAATGTACAGCTTGGGAACTATAGTTAATAATACTGTATTGCATACTAGAAATTTTTTGAGAGAGTAGATCTGAGTTGTTGTCACCACACACAAAAAATGGCAACTACGTGAGGAGATGGATAAGTTAATTAGTTGACTGTAGTAATCAGTTTGCTACGTGTGTATGTATATATCAAAACATCATGCTGTATACCATAAATACATACAATTTTAATAAAAACATTTTTAAAAGTCATTTATTCACTTATTCAACAAATACTTATTGAGCACCTGCCAAATGTGTCCAGACACTGTTCTAAATACTATGCGGAGAGAACGGCAGTGAACAAGATGGACAAAATTTTTGTCATTATTGAGTCTACACATTAGTGAGGGAAGGCAGGAAATAAAATACATATATAATATATTTTCGGGTAATGATAAGTGCTATGAAAAAAATAGGTAGGGTAAGGAGATCAAGTGTAATATGGAGCGGAGCTGTTTTTATAGGGTGGTCAGGGAAGATGTCTCCGAGGAGAGGACATATGCATGGAGCTTTAAATGAAATAAAGGAGGGAGTCAGGTGAGGTTCTGTCAGAAAGAATCAGCAAATTAGTCATGGTTTGTTGGAATATGTTTTTTGGATTTCCTATTATCCCTAAAATTATGTCAAAGGATGGAAATTTACTTGGCTAGAGGTAAGATTGATCTTGAATCTGAGATTAGGGCTAGATGAAAGAAAGAAACCAGAGTTTGCTGAGCACTTATGTGTCAGGAGCTGTACTTCCTGCTTTAAACAGGTTCATTATGTCCTCTAATGAACCACCTAATCACACTGTCATTTCTCATAACAGCCCTACGAAATTACTATTACTCTCCTAATGTGAAAATTGTGCCTGGAGAATTTTCAACAACTTGCCTCAAAATAATAAGGGGCTGAAATGGAATTCAAACAGATTCCACCTATCCCTTGTAAAGCTTTCCAGATAGTACCACAACACAACAGGACCAAGCCCTGGAATGCCTTGGAAAATCAGTCCCCCTGTCCCCCATCATGTTTTGAAAAGCCATTAGCTCTCAAATGATCAAGAATGTATCCCAAAGCTCCAAGCTTAAAGTCTTCACTTAGCACAAGCATGGATTATACCAACCAGGCCTTGAGAGTTTAGTGCTCAGTTGAAAGCAAAGAATGCCCATACCTCGATTCGCCCAAGGGACCTAAGTGGAGGCTTGATATTCTACTCCTATTTTCCAGTCCCAATATTCAGGGGCTCAAAGAATTTCCACTGCTCTGCTCTGTGAGGAGCTTTCAGATCAGTTAATAATTTTTGAATGTGCAGTTCAGTGGCAGATTGCCAACATATGCATCTTTGGCCACATGTAGAAGGCATAACTCAAAGAAATAACACTTTTAAAGTTGTTCTTTAAGCAAACTTACAAGGAAGTAATTATGAAAGAAGGTTGACTCTTGGGAAACATTATACTTATTTAAGATGCTACCTTGCTTAAAAGATTTGGGGGAAGAAGAAGGGGAATTAATTAAGAAGTTGCTCTCTGCCAGTTAATCTTGTATATTTATTCTACTGGGTAGGTAATTTTATCACCTTTACAAAGATGAGGAATCTGAGACTTAGAAATATTTCCCGAGTCACCCAATATTAGCCATCCCAAACTTAGATTGAGCACATATCTGTCCAGATGTGCCAAAGCCTGTGCTCTTTCAACCAAAGCAACTATTTCTGTTGAAATTTGCTTTCAGAATTGGCAGCATATTCTTTCAAATAACACTGCTGGTAGCTGATCATTGTCCTTTCAAGGTAGATTTAATTCTGGAGAGTCAAATTCATTTAAAATCAAGACTGAGTGGGTGATCACATTGCATGATGTCATTTTTGTTAATCTGACTAAAAAAAAATAAAAGAGAAGGGCAAGACGACCTCTCATTCATTGTTGCTTTTCTCTAACCACAAGTATTGTGTTTTACACATAGTCAATCAGTGGATTTTTTAAATTAAAATTATTTGTTGAAATGTAACACACTGGGGCCGGCCCGGTGGCGCACTGGATAGTGCGCCGCTTGGGAAGCGCGGCGGCGCTCCCGCCCGAGGGTTCGGATCCCACATACAGACCGGTTCCCGCTCACTGGCTGAGCGAGGCGCGGGAGCAGCACCAAGGGTTGCAATCCCGTTGCCGGTCCCCGGTCCGGTATGGGGGCAACACTGAGAGTTGCGGTCCGTTGCCGGACATGGAAAAAGACAAAAGACAAAAAAAGGGCCGGCCCGGTGGCGCACTGGATAGTGCGCCGCTTGGGAAGCGCGGCGGCGCTCCCGTCCGAGGGTTCGGATCCCACATACAGACCGGTTCCCGCTCACTGGCTGAGCGAGGCGCGGGAGCAGCACCAAGGGTTGCAATCCCGTTGCCGGTCCCC
>NW_007732663.1:9321-18143 GCF_000696425.1 Galeopterus variegatus
TGTGTGTGTGTGTGTGTGTGTGTGTGTGTGGAGTTAGTGTGTATGCGTGCCAATGGATCTTTTTAGTTTTGTTGCTATTCTTGTGTTCTTCAGAGAGAGACAGAGAGAGAGAGAGAGACAGAGAGAGAGACAGAGAATAGTTTGAGTGAAGCAGGCAGGTGGGCATCCACCTCAGGTGTCCACCCAGCACAGCCATGCTTTCCAACCTGCTGCTTCCAAGGACCTTTTGGCCAGTTACCTAGCTCATAGACCTGCGTGAAGGGATCTGGTGACCCAGCCTGGCATGTGAAGGGTTTGTGACCCAGTCTGTGGATAAGTTTGAGGGGTCTGGGAGCTCCAGACCCAGGCCTAGCTCAACAATTGGCCCAGTTGGTGCAGGATTACTGTCAGGTAAAGAGCCTGACAACTAGCATGGTTGTGGAGCTAGACAATTGGCATCATGAACAGGATAAGTAGCTCTGCAATTGGCAACTTTGGCAGGACATCAGACATTAGCCCTAGCCTTAGCTGTGGCCCACATCTTGTAACAAGTATTTGAGTCTCAGCCAATTACAGGCATTCAACTGTTCTGTACCTTACTTCCATTTTCTGTATGTCACTTTCCTTTTTCTGTCTATAAATTTTAACCTGCCACATAGCAGCGGTGGAGAGCTCCGAATCTGTTCTGATTCTGGGGGCTGCCTGATTCTCAAATTGTTCTTTGCTCAAATTAAACTGCTAAATTTAATTTGTCTAAAGTTTTTCTTTTAACAGAAGAGAACCCTGAAAGAATAGGATATAGCACAGGTGAGTTTTGATGGTGGGGTCAGAATGCAGGAAGGTCAGACCTCAGTGGACTATTCGTGGGGAGGGGAGTAGGGAGGCTGGGGGGTGAGGTGGAGGTGGGAGTAGAAGTGGGCAGCATGAGAGCAATAGAGACTTCAGATACAGGATTAGACCCCAGTAATTGGGCTGAGGGGGGAGAACAAAAGGAGTAGGGAAACCCGCTTTACAATCAGGAGAGAAAAGCACTCTGGAAGTAAAATATAATAAAATGTTACATAAAATTATACTTCCAGAAACCACTTAGTGACTGGAAGAGGTCATAGTCACCTCATTTGCCTCAGGGAAAGCTGAGTATTTTTCTCACTTGATTTGCTGTGGAATGAACTCCAGCTGAAATATAAGTCGCTCTATTTTTTGAGAGCCTCAATAACCTCCCTGTCTCAAATGTAGTTGTCACCATTGTGGAATGATGGCCTACTTTTAACCCCATCTATCACCAATAACCAGCAAAGGGGAGGTAACTAATAAATGTCTGAATATGCTTTAATTTATTTAGGCTACTCATCTTCCTGAGGTAGAGATGGATGGGCTTCTCTTTCCAGTTAAACGTTTACTGAGACCAGGTAGGTAAGAGTCAAATCACGGAATTTTGGAAACGTGTGCATTCACCTTCAGTAGGGGATAATTCTCGGAAATGGAACTTCAGTAGCATAGCCACCCTCATTTATGCATCTATAAAAAGCAGTGCCAATTTTAGTGAGAAACCTAGAATATGTTATATAATGTTGGCATATAATTAATTCAAAATGCTCTGTCATTAAATCACATAATGATGCTTTGTGAGCATACATAAGCTTAATTGGGAGTAACGTAACTAAGGAGATTGAGATCCAGAGTACTGTAAATAAAATAACTGCTAGCAGCTCCTGCAGTATAAATTTAGATCAGAAGGCAATCTTGCAAAGGTCCCATGTCTTCTTGTGGGTTAGCAGTCTCTCTCTTCTATGTAAAGACAACAGAAAAGATTAGCAAGTCTCCTAACTGGAAAGTCTGCTGCAGTCTTTGAGATTGCTCCACTATTAGTGGGGAGGGGCCAGCTGACTTAACAGTCAATAAGCTTCTCAATTTTTTTTGTGTGTGTGTGTGGATGAATTGGTATAGCACAGTCGGAGGCCTCTTGAAGATGGGTCACTTTTCTGTAGTGAAAAGAGATCTGCATTTTTTTCTTTTTGTGACCGGTAAGGGGATCGTAACCCTTGGCTTGGTGTCGCCCACACCACGCTCAGCCAGTGAGCGCACCGGCCATCCCTATATAGGATCCAAACCTGCGGGGGGGGAGGGGGGGAGCGCCACTGCACTCCCAGTGCCGCACTCTCCCGAGTGAGCCACGGGGTTGGCCCAGAGTTCTGCATTTTTAAGGGTAACATATTTTTACCTCAATAATTTCAGTATCCTCATCTGTAAGTAGAGAGTAATACCTGCTTTGTAGAGCCTTTTAAGGAAGAAATAAAAAACTCATGGAGTGCCTGACACAGTGCCTGGAAGGTAGGAGGTATTCAATAAATGCTATTGGTTTTCCCATGCCCCCAGCACATAGTGTCCTGCACATTGTAAGAACAATAGATCATTGTTGACGTTGCTGAAGTGTGCCCACTGAGATGAATTCCCTAAGGGGGTGTCCTATATTTCTAGTCAGGCTCCAAGGAACAAATGGAACTCAAATCAGTTTTAAGACACAGTCAGGCCAACTGCAATGGAGAAAACTGGGAAAAGAAAAAAAAAAAAATTTCAAGGTCCATTGTGGATGCAGGTCAATTCCTGCTTTCCCAGGATGGGATTCCCAAGCTGAGGGTAGGAAAGCAGACATGTGGCATCCATTCTGCCATTTCTCCTTGTGCTCTGCTGTACCGTAGAATAGTTTGATTCTGCATTGCATTAGTGAGGATGTGAGGAGTAGACATCAGGGGTGGGATAGTGACCAATACAACTCGTTGAAAGGTAATTTGTAGTATCTTTCAAAATTTTCAAAGCATATTCCTTTTATCTCAGAAATTTCACTTCTAAGAATATTTCCTATATGTATACTAGCTCATATGTGTGTAGAATAAGTATGTAGACACATATTCATTACATGATTATTTGTAATAGTAAAAGATTGAAACAACCTAAGCCTCCATCAATATGGCACTGGTTAATTAAACTTGATTCATGCATGTAATGAAATACTGTGCAGCTATTCCAAATTAAAAATAATGCATTTTAAATATTAGCTCTTTTTTGACCATGAGGCAGCTCCATGGTCTCTTCTTCCTGGCAAAATATCAAAAAGTTGTCAGAAGGATGGGAGGGACTATAAGTGGTAACCTCTCTTTAGTTAAATTCATTGTAATAAAGAATAATTCATTAGAAGTATAATTCATTAAATTTTAGACAGACAGAGTGAATAGATTGTGGCTGCCCTTTAATGTACATCCCTGACAGCAAAAAGAAGACGGAAAAGATTGTCAAAAAAATATGTCATGTCCAGGCATGTTCCTCGAAAATCCCTAAGGAAAGAAAAATGCAAAGTTCATAGATTCAATTTGTGCAAGAGGCTATACAACCATGACCCAGACATAGAGAGAGCACCTCAGTATGACATAGCAAAATGTCAGGACCAGGACCCTAGATTGATGGTTTGCTGAATAGCACAATGTTGCCTCACCTGATAGCTTAAGATGCCTCTGGGCGCTGATATGGTTGGGAAGAGGGAGGTAAAAGTCCAGGAGCTCTTTTCAGAAAGATTCCCAGCTTTGGCTGATTCCTTCCCACTCACCACTGTTACCACCCTGGGATCATCCCTGTGAAGAACAGAGTGGGACACTGTGGGGTCACATTTGCACAGACATAGCCTTTAACTACTCTAAAGATTCTCAACCTTGTCTGCCCATGGGGAATCGCCTAGTTTGCTAATGAACTTTACCAGTGCCTAGCCTCCCCAACAAGTGGTTCTGATCTAAGTGGTCTGGGGTGAGCCAAGCGTTGGTATTTACTAAGTGTTCTCCCAGGTGATTCTGCTGTGCATCCAGGTCCAAGAACCATGGAACTGTGCTCTTCCTACCTCTCTCTCTCTCTCAATACTTAGTAACACTTTTCAGTAAAAATATTTGGTGTTTGTGAGTTATTTCTGCTCTTCCTCAAACACATTTGGGTCTCTCACAAGGTTTAAGTTGAAGAAAAAGAGAAAGAGACAAAGACAGAGAAAGTTATTAAAAAAAAAAAAACTGAAAAAGAGAATGTAAAAGAAAAAGGGAGAGAAATTAAAACAGAAATGCTCAATTCTTTACTCCAAACTCACTCCAGAATTTTCAAGCATAGAACCTAAAAGTCTGCAGTTTACATACTTCTGAGTTGCTTTTTATGCACACTTGTAGATAGAAAGCTCTGATCTATCGGGAGATACACTTACAGTACAATTAATAACGGAGCATAGAGAGACTTGCATAAACTGGTGAAGGCCAGTGGGACAGAGGGACTCATTGTTAAAGAAACTTGGACTAAGCAGAGGAGCTTCTACAGACTGCTTGGATTTAGCATAAACAGCCCCATGAAATTTCACGTAAGGGGGCTTTCTGTGAAAATCAAAACCTAACTGCATCCGCTTTTCAATGGCAAACCCAGCTGAGTTGGGCACTCAGAATGAAGCTCTGAGTCATTGGATTTAGGGCCAACCTAACCCAATATGACTTCATCCTAACTTAATGACATTTGCAAAGATCCTATTTCCAAATAAGGTCACACTCACAGGTACCAGGGGTTAGGACTTCAACATATCTTTTTGAGGGACACAAGTTACCCTTTGTAGACACCTTGTGCAAAGCTGCCTTCATTTTGCTTAAAGCTGTCTTACCCATGAGACCAGCCCCACTTTTGAGATCCATTTTTTCATACCTCCTCATTGACAGACCTATCAAGGATTCTTTCCAGAGTTGTACTTGCACTCTCATATAAATACAGCCAAGAAGGAAGGGATGGTGACAACTCATCACTTTCTCCATCACTAGACTGATAGGCATTAAATTAACTGACAAGGCAGATGCCCTGAGAACAAGTGTCCAGATTGCAGAGAGAGAGAGAGAAGAGAGAAAAAGTAGTAATCAAAGTACATGTGAAAACAGCTCCTTATTTCAGAGCTTTTTTTTCCTGACTACACATTAGGACACTTTTTGACCCTAAGAAGTTATTTGACTTCACACAGCCAACAATTAGTTTCATCCCCAGTACCTGAATATCAGTGTGAGAAAGCACAGAATTCCAGAGAGGCAGGCGAAGTGGCCTCTTGGGATTATTTGGGAACACTCTGACCCGTTTTTGCTTTTGTTTTTTTCTGTTAAAAAGAAATTGTTGTAAAAAAACTCCCCAAATTAAGTTCCAAGCTAACTGCTTCTAAGTCCTTGTAAACACTTGAAACAAAGAAATGTCTTTGCTATTTAGTCATTGACTAGAAATAGACTGAGTTCTTACTCAATGAGCTTTTATTTCTACTAGGAATTGTAGGCAATGTGCATTTTAAGTGGACAACTCCAATTCCAAGTTGTCAATGAAGAGAGCCCATCAGGTTGCTAGGATCCAGAATCAGGATCACAGAGATAAGTAGAGGAGAGGACTAATAGAAGTAATAAGGACGAAGTGAGGTCAGGAGCAACAGATATCAAAATCAGAAGGGCTGGGGATGCTGAAGGCTCTAAATTGGATCAAGGCAGATTCTTATCACCGAGAATTCCTAGTGCCTCCCAAACCTATGTGGACCTGGCGATATCTGCTTCTCCCTAACAGTGCTTAGTGTGTCTCCTGTAGCATCATGGAAGTTTTAATGACGCAGTTCTTTTAAAGGGAACTTTCATATGCACACTGTGGATTTTGTTTCCATGTTTAAGGGAGATATGGAAGGGGCAAGGAGAGGTGAAAGAGGATTTGGGACTTCAGTTCCTTTGCTGTTTGCAGTCCAAACACATTAGCTCCTACAATATGTAAAATACTTCTGTTTCTGAATAAATGGATGCTATTTTATCACTTTCCAGTTCCACCTTACAGGTGTGAGTCTAGAGTTATCTTGTTTCCTCATTAATAAATGTTGTAAAGGAAGTTCCCTGGAGATGGGAGAACATAAAAAGCATTTCACTGACTTGCTGGAGAGTGAAGGTGATCCAAATGGATTCTGACTCTGGCTGTGGAGCCAGTGTTATAAAGGAAGGGAGCCATTTTGCATGTCAGCTTTTCCCCTCCCAACAACAGGCCATATAAACTGTTAAGATGTCATCAGGGCCCTTGCCTAAATTGGGGCCACAGGGTTGATTGTGGTAATGGGGGTCACCGGATATTGGCTCTGGAGCAACAACAGCTCCCAGAGAAGAAGCTGCAACTGGGGAAAGAGGGAGAGCCAGGAGACCCAACACACTGGGTCCTGCATTTTATTTTGAGCCTAAGTCAGGTGATTCCCAGCCCTGAAATACAGATATGAAAGGCTAGAGGGGCAGTTGTAGAGTGGATGTAGGGGTGTGTGTGTGTTTGTGCACACCCATACACATGCACACAGAAGGCTTAAGGTAAGCTGACTTCTTAGATATGAAAGGCTAGAGGGGCAGTTGTAGAGTGGATGTAGGGGTGTGTGTGTTTGTGCACACCCATACACATGCACACAGAAGGCTTAAGGTAAGCTGACTTCTAAGATTGCCTCCTGCTACTAGACAGAATGATTTGACTCATATTCCTCTATAACCTTAGAGTTGGGCATATGAGTCTAAAATATCATTGTTTTTTGGAAAATAAGAAAGAAGGTTATCAAGCTGTGTGGGCACAGAGGAAAATATAAAACTAAGTACACTCAGTTATACCTGTGTGACTTGTAGGGGATGGATGTATTCAAAAGTTTTAGCTTGCAACCATGTTGGCATTACATAAGAATTGGGCATTTCCTACACATTGAAAGTTAAGGGGTCCCAAGAAAAGCTCTCCCTCCACACACAAACTTTTCCACCAGTGCTCCATAAATTTCTCACATCCTGCATTTCCTTGCAGAAAGGCAGGGCTCACAGATTAACAGATAGGAAGCTACCAGTGTGCTTTGCAGCCTACAAGGTAGCTCTCCAAGCTGGTTGCCATTACCATCTTCATTGCCATACTGTCTCCCCTGGTTGGAAATTCCAGGTAGAGTCATGGAGGAACAGCACTGCCTTCTCACCTGTTCCACCAGCCAGCACCCTGTGAGCACCATCCTTTCAGGTTTCAAGGAGACGAAAAGAAGCTTCTCCCACACAACAAGGTTAGGGTCCCCTGAGTGATAGCACTTAGGTCACCTGCTAACTTGGAGTTTTATATAAGATACTTAAGTCTTAGTGTTCTTTAATGTATTAGCATAAATTTAGAAGAGGCTTGACATAGGAGCAAGTGGACCTAGACTTGTACTGAAAAGGCCTAAATTTGAATCTCTGCTTTTCATGTCATAGTTGCATGATTTGGGACAAGTTACATAACTTTTTTGAGGTTGATTTTCTTCATCTGTAAAAGCAGGGTCATAATATGTCTTGTAGCATTGTTCTAAAGATGGGGATGACATGTGTAGGTGTGCCTAGGACATAGTGGGGAATTAAATGTTTAATAGATACATTACTTTACACTTTTCAGAATGCTATTATGTATATTATTCACTTGTTCTTCTAATACCCCAGTGAGGCAGACAAGGATAATGAGGATAGAACCAAGATTAGAACTCAGGACTTCTGACTTCCCTGTAGTAGATCTGGTATTTCCAAATAGTGTAAATCCAGAGAGAACAGTGGAATAGAACATTCATCTACTTAATTACCTTGGCTTCGGTGAGTTAGGCTGATACTGTCAGAGGGTGGTATACGGACTTGCCATTTGAATAAAACATTCAGCTGTCTCCCCTTATTTGGTAAACAAATTAATTTGCTCCCAGGTACTGGGCTGTATTTTTCCACTGTGCAGTTAGGAAAGCTCATTTCAGAAGCTTAACATAGAAAATTTTCTCCATATAAGTCCTGAGAGGCCATCTGAAGCATCTAAGCAGTACAACTTGAAGTCCATGCTGTCACCCCCTCTGGGGCATTGACACAATGACTGAATTACTCATTGCCAGCTCATCTATATACAGTCACAGGTTTTCTTGAATCCCAGGATAGACTCATTTTTTCCCTGCATTTATTGTGTATTCGGAACAATTCTTTTGAAGGAATGCTGGTTCTTCCTCCTCAACCCAGGAGATTCAGAGATGTATACTTACCTGCTCCAAAACCTGAATGGTTGTCTTTGCTGGAAATGGTTATTCCCTTCCAATGTCAGGGTAAGCAGCCAGAAATAATACTGCTCTGTTTGGGGTATCTGATAAGTGAGAAGCATACCAGTCCCAGGGAAAGAGATTTTCTATTTTCAGATTACAAGAATTTACAAGAGTTCATATAAGCATGTGTGCATAAACTAATGTGCCACAAATCCAGCTTTTGGGATGTTTAGTTAATTGGAAATGAAGATTTATCAGGTAATCCCAGAATGGCATCTAAAAAAGAATGTAGTTTAGGTTTCTGAAGAGATTTTTATTTTAAAGGCCATCTAGCAAATATATCTCAATATAAACTTTGCTGTTCTCTTTGAAATGGTTCTAAATAGTGCTGAGAGTGTTTAACTTGTTTCAGAGATGCTAATTTGAGCCTCAGACAGCTGCGGTGGTTATTAATATGAGCACAATGGCTGACAATTTGACAACAGCCTCTAGTTTTCATTTACTGCTTTCATACTAAATGTCCCTTTTGTGCATGGGGTATAAAAACCATGGTCAGATGACTGACTTGGGAGATACGCCTGTAGATGGTCAGCATCTGAGTTTTTTTTTTTTTTTTTTTTTGAGAGAGTGATACTCTTTCAATAGGAAAATTAGATTGGTAGATCACACACTAGAGTATAAATTCTTAACACATTAGTCTTCCTACAGTGCAGTGAAAACTCAAAGAGAAGAAACATATTAATATAATTAGCAAGGAGTGATGTGTTCTTAATGCATA
>NW_007732663.1:19143-27037 GCF_000696425.1 Galeopterus variegatus
TTTGGTTTTTTTTTTTTTTTTTTTTTGAGAGAGTGATACTCTTTCAATAGGAAAATTAGATTGGTAGATCACACACTAGAGTATAAATTCTTAACACATTAGTCTTCCTACAGTGCAGTGAAAACTCAAAGAGAAGAAACATATTAATATAATTAGCAAGGAGTGATGTGTTCTTAATGCATATTTACTCTAGATAAATTGACATATAGAAGCATCCTGGGACATTGGCCTAGAATTAGAACAAATAAGCAGTTCTTTGTCATTCAACTGAAATGTGACTTAGAGGCAAACATTTCCAATTAAAGTTATCCTGCTTATTCTTTATAATTTTCCAGAAAGTCCTGCTACCTAATTGAAAAAAACACAACAACAGAAAACTATCTGATGGCATGTTCTTTTCTTAGTTGTTTTTATAGCTCTATGCTGGATTTATGTGTATTTGTATATGGTCTGTGGGTTTTTCTTCCTGAGCACCATTTTGCTTGGTTGAACTTTTTGTAAGTGTACAAAGGTTCAAATCATCCTGTGGGCATCTCAGCATGTGTCACATTCATCAGACAACTTGTCTAACTCTGTGAATGTGTTTCTTTTGAAGGACTCAGCTGATTTGTTATTTGAATAAAAGCAAGTAAGCGACTGAATACTGAAAGATGTACAGCTTAATATCTCTGCTGCAAGATGAGCCAAAGGCAGAATTATAAAGTATAAGCATTTCTCTATAGTGTATACTTTCACAATTCAAACTGGATATTTTATAACTTGGTGATAATGAGATTGATTAATTAGGAAGCATAACTTGCATCAAGCAGTCTGTCTTCTCTGCCAAAAGATAAGCTCTATAAGGCCAGAGAATGTGTCTGTTTTCTATTACTGTGAGTTCCTGTATCTGTTCTGGTGTCTGTTACATGTATGAATGAATGAATGAGTGAATGAGTTCTTACACAACTTAAATACTTATATGAGACTTGAATATAAGTTATTTAATTTAATCCTCACTACAAACGTGGGTATTCTTATTATCTCCAATTTACAGATAAAGAAATTTAAGCTCAGATTACAATGATTTGCCTACCATTATCCAGCTAGGGAGGGGCAGAAGTGAATTTTGAATCCCTATCTTTTCACTCCAAATTGTAGGCTCTTTCTAAATCTGATCTCTGTCACACAGTTCCTCAGTTCTGCCATTGCATCGTGAAAGCAGGCTTAGAGCATATATAAACAAATGAGTATGTATATTGTCCAATAAAACTTGATTTGTATAACAGGTGGTGGGCCAGATTTGGCACATGGTTTGTAATTTGCAGTCATTTAGTATAATAGAACAGAGGATCTAAGTTCTAGTCCAGGATATTTTATTAGAAGTGGCAACAATAAGACAATAAAAATACCAATAGCTAACATTGATTAAGTGATTCCAGATATGTAATATGTGCTTTACCCAATTTATCTCATTTAACAAACCTATACACACACACACACACACACACAAAAACTCACAGTCATGGAGCTATTAGTTGCAGAGCTGGGTTTAAACCCAGGTTCACTGATTTTTGCATTCCTCAAGGTTTTGAACTATGATAGGAAGTGCCTGCTCTCACCAAAATCAGACAATAGAGCTGCAGGATCTAAAAGAAATGACTTTGGGTGTATGAATCCTTGCTATAATTAGCCATTCCATCATCTGTGGTGACATAAAATCCAGGGAGAAATGACCCTTTTGTTCCCACAGGCTAGAACATGGGGATGCTGGCTGCCTAGCATGAGCCATCACTGAATGATGTGTCCACTGATGACACAGAACTCTGGAGAGAGTGGGCTCTGGGAGATGTCTGCTGCTCCTCTTGGCATTTATACTGCTCTTTCTGGGTCCTGATTGCTTTCTAATACTTCAATGTAAATGTTTTCCTGCCTTTGAATATCAAATAAATTATTCATTTAAATACAGTTATGCAAAGATTACATGAGACAGAATAAGATAATGTCACTGTGCCAATTCAAAGATGTGCAAACCTGCACCCCAGGCCACAGTGCCTTCTTATTCTGTCTCATCTTCAGGGAATGCATGTCTGGTGCCAGGGACAAAGAGTTTTCCCAGAACGGGCATATGCTTGTTACCCTGATGCTGCTTTGGAAGGATGGTGTCACTGAGGCTGCAGCGCTAGAATCCTGGCTTCAGGAATGTGGATTGGTGGGAAAGTGAGAATTTTGGATAGGCATGACAGATTTTTTGGCTAAATAATGGTCTCTATCTAAAGCTTCCTTAACACAGGTAAAGTGTACAGATTGATTTCCAGCATTGCAAGAACTCATCTCCTAATTTTCTTCCACTGGCAAACCATTCCTTGTTGCTTGCTCCACAGACTTCACAGGGAAGGTGAAATCCTGAGACCTTACAATCTTCAGGTCAGTTTTGTCATTGTTGGGACAGACCAGAGCAATGTAAACTGTGGGATTAAGAGAAGGGGGAGAAAGTGGAAGAAAGATAAAGATGGAGAAGAAGATGAGCAAAATACTACCTTTGACTACTCTATAAAAGGAAGTAGTAAGGGGAGGGGGAGATGGGGAGATGGTGTTCAATGCGTACAGAGTCTCAGTTTTGCAAGATGAAAAAGTTCTAGAGATCTATAACTTTTCACATTGTTAAGTGTGAAAAGTTCAGTACTTAACACTACTGAACTGGACACTTAAAAGTGATAGAGATGGTAAATTTTATGTTATGTGTTCTTTATCATAATTAAGAAGACAAAGTGGGTCAAAACCCAGCTCCATGACTAGCCGTATGAATCTCAGAATACCCAGGAGCCTTGTTTTTCTCATTGGTAAAACCAGAGATATGGTTCCTACCTCATCATGTTGCTAAGGTTAAATGAGATATTGTACATAAAGTGCCAACAGTACTTCACACTAGTAGAATCTCAATTAAAGCTAGTGCTCTTTTCTCCTTTTGTCAGTGTCCTCCAACACCTCCTTTGCCCATTGCTTTGGTAGCAGATTTTATCTTCCTGTTGGGTATTTTTCTATGGAAGTCAGAAATACTGCCTACTTTGCTTAGCTTGCCTCCTGTGCCCCTCATGGTCACCCTGCACATATGCGTTTTGCCTGTCCCTATGCCATGAATAACACACTAACAGTTATTTTATTCAGCATTAGTGCTTGAACCCATGAAATTGCAGTGGGAACAACCCAGGAAATGTGAAATGAAATGAGGTAGATCAGCATTTCCTGAGGAGTCCAAATGAAGAATAGAAGTTGCTGAGAGGGGTAATGAAAAGTGCTAAATCTCTAGGCGTAACAAAATGAAGGGAAATTTAAATATAGAATGTGAATCAGGAAAATATGGTCCTAATGGACTGCCATATGTCCTTTCAAGGACAATGGTGGAAGCTGGGGACCAAGTTGGTGAGAAACATATGAATATGTTTACAAAGAACTCGTATTTCACTTGATGCGTATGAGAGGCAAGGTAATTCACCTTAGTATCCTTCCCAACAGCCTCAGATTTAGTTTGACATTTGTTGTTCTGTTGTAAAGATATGCATGTTATGAAACCTATTTTCTTTTCAGTGACCCTTGGCTTTTTGTGTAAATTTGTACCAAGCACCTGCTTTGGGCATAGCCTAGTGCTGGGTATTGACAGGAATAGTGAGGGAATGCCAAAAGAGTGCCTGTATGGCCTTCTGGATGGGGAGGCAAGAATAGGAGTGTGTGAACATATGTCAACACATGAACACACAATTACACACTCACTGTATCAATTAGGCATAGTGCAAGGCAGGTACACTAATAATTACCAAACCCAGGACCGTGGATGATCATTGTTCCAGATATTTACTGAAGCAAGAGATCAGGCTAGATCAGTGTTTTTCAAACATTCTGAAAGGTAAGGTGGGCTGTGAAAGGAAATCCAGAGGCAGCTCAGAAGGCCCCATGTCTGGATGGCATGTCCTCAGCCTTGATCTTTCACTCTACAAATGATCACACCAACTCCTCTCCAGGACTTAAGCTCTTGACTATATTTTACCTAATTTGATGTCCGCTTATTTCCTCTACCCCCAAAATGTGAACTGGGTTTCTTCTGCTCCAGAGGTTTTTCTTTAGAAGAGATTAGTAATGCACGAAGAAACAAAACTGATTTGTTCAAATCAGGACCTTTCAACTTTGAGAATTAGTCTCCTGGTTTATTTAAAAAATAAACACAGGCCAAAATAAGGTGACAAAGTTTACAGCACATTTTAAATATTTCCACTGAATGAATGAAAACTTTTGCCACAATAAATGCACTGCAAGAGGATGCGATTTTAAAGATGATTTTTTCATAAACATTAAAGTACATTAGAAACAGAATGGGGTATAAAACTAACTCCTGCTTTCAATTCTGTATCTCTGTGATTGTATACATAACCTAATTTACAGGCAAGAAGTGAAAACGTGAAGACTTCTGTAAATGGGAGGTGGGCCCAAACTGCCACTCCCACCCCTCCCAACCTCCCTACCTACCCATCCTAGCAGGCCCTGATCTAGGAGCTTTGAGATTCTATTTTCTTGTCTAATTATTGGCAAAACATGTCTAAAGCACTATACTTTACAGAGAAAAGCATCACACCAACCAAAAGGTGTGCAAGGTGACCAAGGACCAAAATCAAAGACCTTCAAAGGCCACCTTGAGGACAAAGGAACCCACTGTGTTGCTCCAACCTAATGCCAACAGACACTGCAGCAAAATGACAAAAACCACTGAAGAGGAAAAGGATATGTCAGCAAGCGACAGACAGACTGGCTGGTCCTCTATCATCACCTCCCTCTCGCTAACTCTCTCTCTCTCTCTCTCTCTTTTTTTTTTTTTGGCTTAGTGGAAGATTTCCTGATTAGAGGAGACAGGTTTATTTTGGAGAGAGTAAAACACAAATGAATGTGCAAACAAAAGGCATAACTGGCAGCCTAAGAAACAGTTTACAGTTTAAAACACAATGATACAGACCAAATTTAGCTCCCTTTCCCTGAACCAGAGGCAAAAGCAGGTACTGCACGTGCCCAGCAAGCCACATGCAGTGTGCCTATCCAGCTCGGCGATGCATTCGCTGGACCTGTGCATTAGGACTGCAGATCTTTGTAGGAATGGCTCCTGTGCTTTAATGATTTTCTTATTAAAAAAGCAAGATCTGGTTCCATGTATAGTTCCATCAGAGAGCTTCCTGGGAAAAAGAGCTGCATCGTGAATTATGAAGCTCAAAAGGGGAATCCAACAAATGAAAAATTAATAGTTACTTTGATAAATTAAAGTTATTCATCCTCAGCAAAGATCTGACTGACCAGAGTTAATTCTGGAGTGAAATTTTATGGTTATGTCTTTTAAAAGCCACGTAAATCGGCAAGCATAAAGCTGACAGGACTTTGCAAGCTCTGGCAGGAACACGCTGTCTCTCTCATTTATTTAAGAGAATGCTGCCCCTGCTCAAAGGCCTGCAGTGAGCGGTGCCAGTGTATTTTGGCTTGGACCACGAAGGCTTGATGCAGTCTGGTGGGAGGATGGGGGTGATGCAGAAAGCATTCAAATAAAAAAGGATTCTGCTCTGTAGAGACAAAGAAGCCACAGAGCTGTAGATGTTGAAGGTGAGGGATTCACCATTTGCTGCCCTTTCAAGTATAGCAGGAGGTTTCTGGCATTGCTGAGAAAAACTTAAACTTCTTTCCCTGAGAATTCCAAACTCCTGTCTTTAGAATTATGTTTTCAGGGTCTGACAAAGCTGTAAAGATCAAAGTAAATGAAATAGATCACTTTGATCAATCTGTGATTAAATGCCCTAGAGTATGTAAAGACAGTTTTCTGGTCCAGAGGAAGAGGGGGAGCTTGGAAACTTGTTGTGAGAACAAGTGAGAACAGAGAGGTTGGTAGACTATGAGGATGTCAGAGCAGAAGGGGCTTTAGAGCTAATCTGGCTGGATGCCCTCATTTATACAGATGCAGCAATGAAAGGAGAGCCCGAGTGATTTGCTTAGGGTCACACAGCAATATGTTTTTGGGATGGAGTATATACAGCAAGTAGAACTTTTGATTAATGTGGGTGTGGCAGATTTACTGCAAAAGTGGTTCCAATTCTTTTGTTCTCTGTACACAGGCACCTGGGGATGTGACTTTGTAGCTCCTCCCATCAAGAAGTCTATTCAAGAGGTCCCATATCAAGGTCTATTCCCTACACCCCCAAATCTAGGCTGGCTTTGTGTCTTGCTTTGGATTGCTGTATGCAGCAAAAGCGACACTGTGCAAGTCTTGAGCCTACTCCTCGAAAGCCTTGCTTCTGCTCCTTCTTTTGAGCCCTGCCTCTGCTAGCCCAGACTAACCTGCTGGAGGGACAGAGACCACAGGAAGAGAGCTGATATCTGCCAGCTGAGGCGATCCGAAACGTGGGAGGGAGACTCAGCTGAGACCAGAGAAATGCGCAACCAGGCCTGGCCAAAATCAGCCACTGTGGACTTGTGAACAATAATAATGGATGTCGTTTTAAGCCTCTCAGTTTTGGGGTGGTTTGTTTGAAGCATTTTTGTGGCAACACATGGCTAGTCAGTGTTGCTATAATGAGAGGTTGGTAGCTGAGAGGAGAACTGGTGCAGGATAATCCCCCCTACAGTTTCTATCAGCAGGAAATAGGGGTCCATTTGAGGATGAGAATATGTCCCGGAAATGGAATATCAGAAAAATCTCCTGACAGCCACCGTGCATTGTTCTGCCTAAACTCCAGACAATCCTGAAGGATTCGTATCATCACACCCTGGAGCTGCAACGACACTGGGGATCTTCCAATCCTGATTTTACAGAGAAGGATGAAGAGGCCAGGCAGTGGTAAGGCAGGACAAATCACTTGAAAGGAAAATGAAATGAAAATGTGGAGTCCCTTGTTAAAAAATTACTAAGAATTTCAAGACGGCAAGAGCAGAGCATTAAACCAAGCCCGGGGCCCTTTTAAATGTGGGGCCCTGTGCGACTGCACGGGTGGTACACCCACGAAGCTGTCCCGGCGTTTGGCAACTGGTCTAAGGACATCACCTTGGCAGACACGTCGATCTGGTTAACCTTTACTGAAAGATGCAGCTCGGTGTATATGTTAACAGCTAGTTAGAGAGGCAGGGGAGGGACCTCTAGCTCCCATGCCAGTGATTCTTTTGCTTCATTTTTGACAGAGATGTTGTAAGAAAATTTGAACCAGAAACAATATGGCTGGTTTAGGGTCTGAATCAGAGGGAAGAACTTAAAATTCTTCACAGGACACACAGAAGCACAGGAATTTGGATCCAAACAAGCTAGCTCTGAAATTAGAATTCTCACATGAAGTATTTGTAGTGTCCAATTATATCTTTATGATATTTTCTTTGTGGGAGTTGATTGCTGTTCATTATAATAAATTACTTGAATTGTCTGCCTCTTTATTTAGCCACTTCTTTTCTCGTCTTTGCTTTCTTTTTTTTTATGTGTGTAAGCAGAAAATTCTCAGGTGCTAAATAAGAAGGATTTAATTTTTTTGTCTCTCCGAAGTTTTTTCTTACTTAGGACATTCATAATTTTTCAGCAGCTCTGAACTCTTCTCTTTCCTTTGGAGATCTGGAAAAATGATAGCTCAGGGCATATATTACCCCATCCTTACCCAGCTTTGTCACTACTTTGAACGTTCTTCACTTTGACTTACTCAAGACACTGCAGTTAAATATTATTGGAATCCTTGTTTCTGTAGTAAACCAGTCTTCATTATTTTATGGATGATTAATTTTTAAAATTTTGAACTTTGGGCTTCCTTAAGGTTTCTGAAAGAAAGTGAGCTGAAACGCCAGGTACCGATCAAGCTTTATTAAAGGAAAAGAATCTGCTGGGCTGTGCTCAAAGTGGAGGACAGCACCAGGTGTG
>NW_007732663.1:27718-29029 GCF_000696425.1 Galeopterus variegatus
ATGATTAATTTTTAAAATTTTGAACTTTGGGCTTCCTTAAGGTTTCTGAAAGAAAGTGAGCTGAAACGCCAGGTACCGATCAAGCTTTATTAAAGGAAAAGAATCTGCTGGGCTGTGCTCAAAGTGGAGGACAGCACCAGGTGTGGGGGTGGCAGAGCTTATATAGGGTGCCAAGGGCTGGCTGATACAATCAAGGAGGGGCATTATGCTAATGTGGAAGCTGTGTGACCAGGGTGGAGAATTGCACCCTTGCAGAAGCAAAAGGGTTTCTTTTTTGCAGAAGTCGTGAGGCTTCTCTAAAGGAAAGGGTGAAGGGGTTTGGTGCTGGAGTGGAAGACAAGGTCGGCAGCTATTTTGTGCTTATTTTGACAATGGCACTGGTCACGTCCAAGATCCATCAGTTTCGAAGGTTTTTCTTATTGGCTTATCACAGGAAATTAAAAAAGGGACCCTTAGGTAACAGAGAGGAGTTTGTGGGTTAAAAAATAATTCTTTTAAAAAGATAAGGTGACCTCCTTTTTTTTGAGACAATGCAAGTGACAGGGCAAGATCTTAGATGATAAAGTTAAAGGCATCANCAGGCACCATCCACTACACAGGGGGCCCAGAGAGAAGAAAAATGGAGGAAAAGGCAAATCCGTCTCTATTTCCTCAAGTTGGGCTCTCCTGATGGTGGACAACAAAACTGCAGGCTCTTCAGCCTTTGGATTTCAGGACTTAAGCCAGTGGCACGTCAGCTCTCGGGACTTTGGCTTTGTACTGAGAATAAAACCTTTGGCTTCCCTGGTTCCGGGGCTTCCTGATTTGGACTGAGCCACACTACCAGCATCCAGTTTGCAGATGGCCTATCACAGGACTCTTCAGCCTCCGTAATCACATGAGCCAATTCCCAAAATAAGTCTCCTCTCATATATTTATATACATATCTTATTGGTTCTGTCTTTCTGGAGAACCCTAATACAGTAGTTAACATGTTCCACTCATTTTTCTAAGTGTTTTTATATTAATATGTCATAATAACTCCAAGATTACTTTACAAATTTATAGTATCACTGTACAAGTAAGGAAACTGTAATTTAAAAAGGTTGAGTGATTTGCCCAAGGTTACACGCTTGTTAAGGACAGAACTAGAACTTCTCGGCCTCAGTCTCCTTCTAAAGCTTATGTTTTTAATCATCATAATCTTTAGGTATCAGCATCCTCAAATAGTTGAGGTCATACTGAGAAGAAAGCAAGCATTGAAACATACCGACACTGAATAAAAGAAATACGGTTTAACTCCATCATTTAAAAATTTTTCTTTTGTACACA
>NW_007732663.1:29388-30738 GCF_000696425.1 Galeopterus variegatus
TCTCCCAACTATAAATGCTCTGATTTGGAGGGGAAATTCAAATTTTAAATTTATCTTATTTTTGTTTATGTATTTATTTTTTACTGTTTACTGTTTTCTGCCCAAAGGATTAGAGGAAATTCTATGGCCCAGGGTTACAATCTGAGTCTATTCCCTCTGAGTGGTTCCTTTGTCTCCACTCTGCCTCATTCGTGAGGTTGGAGGAAGGATGATGAGGGAGATTAGGAGCTCCTCGTAGCATGACAGTGATGAGGGTAGACAGAGTGCGCGTAATGAACCCAGACAGTCGCCAGCTCCACCGTCGAGTGTGCCACCTAAAAATTATCATTGTATTAAATTTCTACTTTTTGAACAAATTTACCTTTTTGGTTTCCTTGCTATCTTTGTATCCCGATTGAAAGTGAAATGCTATGCCTCTGACGAGATTCACCATTATTCTTTGGAAGACGGGTCTTAAATCAACACTTCTCACTTATCCCTTTTTGGCAGATATCAACCCGGAGTACATGCCTTGAGTCACTCACTTTCACTTTTAGTGTCTGGAGGCTGTGTTAAGTCCCTATCTAGTTAGCAAGTCTCATGTCAACTCCCTTGTCTGCTCGTTGGTTCATTTTCTATTGAAATTAGAGTTTGAGCTAGTTATTTAAAGGACATGGAAACAGTGAGGCAGAGGAGAGGCTGAGTGTAGGGCTCTGACTTTACACATTGGGAGGCCTTGGCTTTCTGGGTTAAAACAAACAAAAAATAATCATTCTAAGTCAACTGACTCCGATATTTTGATCCCATTACATAAGGGGTTTATGGAGTTATTGCAAGAGATCTACACATCCCTATGTAGATGTAATAAATAATATGTCTTACCCATACATGTACTATTCATTTTTCAAATGTAAATAGGTGGTATTGTAATCAATATGATACAGTTTGTTTTAATAATATTAATATCACTAGATTTATTTGACAACATATATTTTCTTAGTCAATGTGTCAATATAAGTAAGAGATTCAACTACTATCACAAGACAGTTATAAACTCTTGTGATAGAAAGGAGTTCTCACTTTTTAAACAGTTGGAAATCACTAATTCTAATAATGGCGGTTCCCATGTGGTCAGTAAAATGGGAAGAAACATGGAAGAGGTAAAAAATATCAAAGTATTTCCACACGCACAAACACACATGAGCAGGAGGGCTCCACCTAAAGCTATTAATTCCTGTTGGGAAATTGGCTGACACATCCTTGCTTTACCTTGGGGCTACGGGAGACTGCTGCTTGATTTAGCATGGGTGTTAACATACACCGTGTCAGCAAACTCACTGGAAAAACTTGTCATTTCTACTGATATTCTGT
>NW_007732663.1:30958-35907 GCF_000696425.1 Galeopterus variegatus
TTGACAACATATATTTTCTTAGTCAATGTGTCAATATAAGTAAGAGATTCAACTACTATCACAAGACAGTTATAAACTCTTGTGATAGAAAGGAGTTCTCACTTTTTAAACAGTTGGAAATCACTAATTCTAATAATGGCGGTTCCCATGTGGTCAGTAAAATGGGAAGAAACATGGAAGAGGTAAAAAATATCAAAGTATTTCCACACGCACAAACACACATGAGCAAGAGGGCTCCACCTAAAGCTATTAATTCCTGTTGGCAAATTGGCTGACACATCCTTGCTTTACCTTGGGGCTACGGGAGACTGCTGCTTGATTTAGCATGGGTGTTAACATACACCGTGTCAGCAAACTCACTGGAAAAACTTGTCATTTCTACTGATATTCTGTCTAAGCTTCAAAATGGCAAAGCACTCAGTTGTCCTAGTGTATCATAATGTCTTTGACATTTTCTTGAGCAGAAATCATAGATTATAAGTTAATGTGTAAAGGGATAAATAAAGGACTATCTCCGATTGTGAAATTCAGCTTCTAGTTGATGATCAAAAGGATTGTACCAAGGGCCTAGCAGGTAAGTTGTTTTTATTTTTATTTTTATTTTTTCATTTTTACCTAAGTTTATCTCCGCTTCTCCTGGTAACAGGATCTCAATTTTCCTTTTGAGAATCATCCATAGTGCTAGGCACATGATCCAGACTTGTCCCCCCAAGATTGCTGCTGGAATTAGTGAGAAGAAGGTGAGCTCCTCCAGATGAGGTTTTAAATCTACTTAGAAGTAAGTTTAGTGCTGTTTGTGGTCAGTTTTGCCATCACTAGGGACAGGGGACAGTCTGCCTAAGATGAAAGCAGTACAGAGGAAAGCTGACAGCAAGTGAAGAAAGAGTATGAAAAAATTATTTGAACATTTTGACTTTTGGATTAGGTCAGCCAATCAATTTGCTTACTTGTTTTAAGAAACCTAATTAATACCCAGGTGTCCTTCAGCCTCCAATGACATTTACCATCCTCTTTGAATCATTTCTTTCCACATTTTAATTCCAAGATAGCTCCACCCTGCCAAGTCAGAGCAGCCACAGCCTCACTCTTTTATAGACCCTCTCAGAGTAGAGCAGAAGGACATTTTCTCCAGCACACCAGCTGACTTCTAGGGGCAAGGCATTCTCAGCCACTCAGCAGGTTCAAGAAAAGGTGAGGAAAGGAAGAAACCCTGTAGTTCTCCTGGGAACTTGGCTCACAGACAGCACTGAAAAGTCATCTCAGACTAGAATGTTCTAAAATGCAAACTGAAGTGTTCTTTCCAACTGGCAGTAAACAATGAATGATGCACTGCAGTATACAAAGGTTGCCAATTTTTTTTTTTTTTTTGTCTTTTTTGTCTTTTTCCGTGTCCGGCAATGGATCGCAACCCTCAGTGTTGCCCCCGCACCGGACCGGGGACCGGCAACGGGATCGCAACCCTCGGCGTTGCTCCAGCGCCTCGCTTAGCCCGTGAGCGGGAACCGGTCTGCATGTGGGATCCGAACCCTCGGGCGGGAGCGCCGCCGCACTTCCCAAGCGGCGCACTATCCAGTGTGCCACCGGGCCGGCCCTAAAGGTTGCCAATTTTTTTTTTTTTTTTGTCTTTTTTGTCTTTTTCCGTGTCCGGCAATGGATCGCAACCCTCAGTGTTGCCCCCGCACCGGACCGGGGACCGGCAACGGGATCGCAACCCTCGGCGTTGCTCCAGCGCCTCGCTTAGCCCGTGAGCGGGAACCGGTCTGCATGTGGGATCCGAACCCTCGGGCGGGAGCGCCGCCGCACTTCCCAAGCGGCGCACTATCCAGTGTGCCACCGGGCCGGCCCTAAAGGTTGCCAATTTTTGATAGAGTAGCCCAGTAGCTTGGCTGGGGATTCTGCTAGGAAGGAGGACTATAATAGTGTTGTCTTCTGGAGATAGGTATTTTGATGCTGACCCTTTGATTTTGCTTCTATTCCTTTTTTGTGTTCCTTTTGTCATTCTCGTTTTCCCTGCTGTGTTCCTTTCCATTCTTGCTCTTTTTATTTTTGTTTAAAATTGGACCCACAGAAATGAGCTTGTAATCAGGGGACATGCGAATCCCTAAATGGCTCTCATTTTGATTTCCTTCTTTATTAATATTTCAGTATATGAAACATAAAGGAGCCAGATCATTGGCTCTTCAGCATAGTTATGCTACTATCTAACTCATCGCATGGAAAATGTGAATATGCATCACAGCATCTAAAACTGACATTTTCTAAATCTGTTTGTGGTACATTACGTAGGAAATTACTGCAATCTCACTAGTACTTGAGAAACCCTCATACATCATTCCAATGTCCTAGAGAAAGAAGCAAGTGGGAAGATTTGTATAAAAGGGAAATAGGTGAACAGCAATACTTCAATCCATTGATAAAGATTAAACTGATTCCCTAATTGGACTTGGCTTATCCTTATTTTTTGTGTCTCCTTGTGCTGCTTAATATGTAACTGAATAAGGTCATTGTTCTTCAGTTATTTTTGCACAGGAGTAACAAAAAGTTTGAAATTACAGTCTTTATAACAAAATGAAAACACCTCCCCACACACAAGTATATGCAGAAGCTTCCAGTAAGTTTTCAAAAATAACACTTCAAATGTATCCAGCACTTTCTATATACCAAGCACTTTACATCTCAGACAGGGACAATTAATCTCTTCATTTTATAAGTGAAGAAGCTGAGGGTCATAGACACGAAGCAACTTGTTCAGAGCCAAGTGCAAGGTCTGTCTCAATTTAAATCTTATCCTTCTAATAGAGAGGATAGGAAAACAGAAGGATGAGATTCCATGTTCTCTTATTATCTCCTGGGTTCTTAAGGACTCCTAAAGTCAAGGGTCGGTGGGGGAGAGAACACAGCAAAGCCACTACCTATGTTGCTGGTTTCAGGCCACTCAAGGGCAATGGACCAGGAGAGGATCAATAAAGACTGGATCTTAGGGGTTTGGTGAGGCATGTCCTAAGGTGAAAACTTCTGCAGCAGCTTGCAGAGTTAGCAGTGGCTTCTTTCCTTGCTGGTGGCCTGATAGTAACTGGGGCCTAAGACATCCTGTTTCCCTCTCTAGCTCCCTCCTACCCTACAATCCAACCATAATGGATTTTCAGTACCTTGGGCCTATTCTCCTTTCTCTCATTTCCAGGCCTTTACTCATTCTTTCCTTGTGCAAAACATACTTACCCATCTGCATCCCCTTCCCCTGGATAACTCTTGCTCAGCCTTTAGGTCTGAGTTTAAATGTTTTTTTCTTTATGAAGCTCTCTGTGCTACTCCTGAACTAATTCAACACTAAACAGCTAAATAGGAAAAATCAGTTCTAGTGGTATACGGTTGAGCTAGGCATCTAAAATTAATAATAATTAACTGTATGTTATCAAATGGCTAGAAGGGAGGAAATTGAATATCCTCATCCACAAAGAAATGATTATGTTTTATAATGATGAATATGCCAATTACCCTGATTTCATCATCACACATTGTATGCATGTATTGCTATTCAACTCTGTACCCCACAAATATGTATAACCAGTATGCTTCAATAATATATATATAAAGGAATAAATAAATGAGTGAATAGCTCAAGTTAAAGTCACTGTCACTGATTATTAGAATGGACCAATAAGTAGTTAACAAACTAAATGTGTCCAGGTGAAACTAAAAACAACAACAATAATAATGGGAACATTATCCTTGCCATTAAGGATAAAACAATGGGATATATTGCTTGCAAACAGAAGAAAATGATACATTTTTGAGGACCTTTTATTTAAAGAGAGTTAATACAGTGTACGTGAAATTTTCTTATCACTTACAGTAAGACATATACTACATCATGAACCAGTACATATATACATACACACACTTGAAACATAATTTTCACATGATATTTATGTTTACTGTGTGAGGCATACTGATTTTTCTATTCTAATCTGTTTGATACTTTTCTTCTATTTCATTAAAAAAATGCTAATAATGAACCACTAAATTGATCTCATGTCTCTCTAATGAGTCTAAAGACCTCCCTGTAGTGGTAAGGAGTGTGGGTTCTGGAGTTAGACTGCTTGACTGGCCACTTGCTGGTGGTATGACTTTGGTCCAATCCTCCAACATTGTGAAGCCTCATTGCACCACCTACAAAATGGGAATGGTGTTAGTGACTACATCACAGGGTTGTTTTGAGGATTAAATGAAATAATGAGTGGAAAGCACTTACCACAGTGTTGGGTACAGAGAAAGTCTTCAATAAATACTAGCTACTAGCATGTGCCAGACAATATATGAATGCTTCTCTGGCATCTCCCTTTATCCTCTGAAAAGTCCCATGATGTAGTGTTCTCTCCATTTTACAATTAGGAAAGTGAGGTTCTGAGAGATTAAATGAATCATCCAAAGTCAAATGGTCAATAAATAGGAGAGCTGGGGTATTCAAACAGGTCTCTTTAACTCTGAAACCTATGTTTTTCCAGGACATAGCAGGGAACACTCAAAAAAGTCATCATTAAAATGGCAGGACTTGAGGTAGCCTTTGAAGGATGAGTGACTGTTATAGAAGCTTATACCCAAATGCTATTGCTTGTGGTTGAAAGAAGGTCAGGTTTGGGATCAGCCACACCTGGGTTCTATCCTTGGCTCCAGCTTACCAGTTTAGAAATTATATACTATGGGGCCAGCCCAGTGGCGCACTGCTATAGTGCACCGCTTGGGAAGCGCGGCGGTGCTCCCGCGGAGGGTTCGGATCCCACATGCAGACCGGCTGCTCACTGGCTGAGCGAGGGGCGGGAGCAACACCGAGGGTTGCGATCCCGTGGCCGGTCCCGGCCCGGTGCGGGCGTGACACTGAGGGTTGCAATCCGTTGCCGGTCACGAAAAAAGACAAAAAGGATAAAAAAAAAAAAAAAAAAAAAAAATGA
>NW_007732663.1:35983-62999 GCF_000696425.1 Galeopterus variegatus
CCGGCCCGGGGGGGGCGTGACCCTGAGGGTTGCGATCCCGTGGCCGGTCCCGGCCCGGTGCGGGCGTGACACTGAGGGTTGCAATCCGTTGCCGGTCACGAAAAAAGACAAAAAGGATAAAAAAAAAAAAAAAAGAAATTGTATACTATTTTATTTAGGCTTCCTAAGCTTCAGTTTTCTCAGCTTTATGCTGTTGATAATACCAACCTTGCAGAGTTCTATGAAAAATAAGTTACACACAATACATTTTTAATTGTCTGACAAATAAGTTCAACAAACAGCGGGCATTTTTATTAGGTTATTTATAGGGTATGTGAATCACAACTTAATCTTACTCAGGACTTAATTAGATTTGTAATTTGTAGGCTGCAATAGATGAAATTTGCAGCCATATTAAGAACATAGGTAAAAATATGTGTAAATGGATCTGGTAAGTTTTATTATTAACCATCTTGAGTAGTTCCAAATAGAATGACTGAGTGACATTGAGCTTGCAGCTATTGTTTTATTATTAACCATCTTGAGTAGTTCCAAATAGAATGACTGAGTGACATTGAGCTTGCAGCTATTGATTGTACTTCTAGTAGGAGAGGTTTGTCCAACATAATCTCTTCCAAGTACTGGCAATATTGTTTGGCTTCCCTGGGTTAATGAAAAGTACATTTGCCTCACCTAGGAGCCATCGGAACTTTCCATTGGCCTTTTGACAAATATTATAAAGTACCGAGTGACAATGGGGCCAATTGGGCAGCATTGTTCATTTCAGTGTAATTACCAACTCTGCTGCCTTTACATCAAGCCTTGGTGCTGGAGATGAACTGCATACCAGAAATACAGAGCTGGCTGCTATTTGTGCCCCTCTCTTTTCTACCACTGTAGATCCGAGTGACAATGGGGCCAATTTGGCAGCATTGTTCATTTCAGTGTAATTACCAACTCTGCTGCCTTTACATCAAGCCTTGGTGCTGGAGATGAATTGCATACCAGAAATACAGAGCTGGCTGCTATTTGTGCCCCTCTCTTTTCTACCACTGTAGATGTGAAGACAGAAAAGGTCAGATTTCTTGCTTCCTAGGGAACCACTGAAGGTGTGTTTTATGACTTAACTGGGCATGTTGCTTCAACTGCTATTCAATTCTGGTTACTCTGAAATCACTCAGTTAAATATTTCCCCTGGGGACTCCACGGTGTGTTAGGTGGTTACTAAACCCCTGGACATCAGAGATGGAACACAGCTGTGATTCTAAAGGGCTCACTCACAGGTGGAGAATGACGACGGCAAAGCTTATGAAGTTGGGATACCCTGTTAGGGCTGTTAGCTGCCCAACCAACCCTGGACGAACTCTATCCTGCAAGTGAATTATAGAAACCCAGAGAGAATGAAATCTTTTAGTCTCTTGGGCAATTAAAATACTCCTTAGACAGAATGCTAGGAGAATGGAAACTATCAGGAAGGCAATTTTACATTGTTATATTTTCTTAAATAGGGATATGCTTCCACATTTCAAAGAAGTTTCTGAGAAGTTTTAGTTTTTGTTGTGTTTAGTGATAGTTAAAAATGTTTTAGTAAAACATCTTCTCAGATAGTTCATTTATTAATAAGTAGCAGCTAAAAGCACTGAAATGCAGGTCAGAACTAAATTTGAGTCCTCCTTCTATTGCAATGGTTTGTGCTGACTTGGGTAAAACACCTGCAAGTTCTGCTCTTTTCCCCTCATTTGTAAAATTCAGATCTCCATGGAATATACAGTCCAGTTTTAAGATTTTTGTTCAGTATTAGGATTATCTGACTGAGTTTCTGAAAATCTAATGTGATTGAGTTAAGACTTTTTGGTTGGCATTAAATTCCATTAACCTTTCCTTCTAACAGAAAAAACATTTTGCATAGTGCTGAGACTACTCATATAAGTTAACATGATACATGCTAGATAAAAGAACCATAAATGGAATACTTCAGTAAAATATATCCCTTCAAATACTATATTTATTAATGAGAAGCAATAAGAATGAAAGGTAGAGTTTTCAAGGTTCTCCCACATTATCTCATTTTATCCTCATATAAACCCTTTCAGGTAAGTCATCACTCCAATTTAATAGAAGGAAAGAACAAAAATTTAAAAAGGATTAATTTCTTGCCCATGTTTACCTAATTCATAAATGGCAGGGAGAGGATCTAAGCATTCATGCATGCTTTTGACTTTTATCCCGCTGTGAACTGTTCATGCCAATGAGCACTATGGTATTAGGAATCTTTTTGTACTTTGCCATGTACCCTCCAACTTTCAGCCAAATGCTTATGACCATACATTTTTTGAAACAGCTGAAACAGAAGCTGTTACTCTGTGAGATGATGCAGTCCCCTAGGGAAGTGGTTAGAAGGTAATTTCTAAAGGCATTTGAATCCTCATGGATACTAAGCATTGTCTGTTCACCAAATAAGTAATATCTCAAATATTTGTGAATAGTTCTATTTTTCAAATATTTCAATACAATTGTGACTATTAAAACAAATAATCATGTGAAAACATTTCCTAATTAGTAGCAGCTTTCTGTCAATATGTATTTTCTCAATCAATGAAAATGAAAATACAACTAATATTGCTTGGAGTCTGTGAAATTTTAGTTATTAAAATAAGCCCCTGTCATACGTGGGAGCTAAAAGAAAGGAAGGAATAAAGACCACAGTAGTGAGGTGGTCTTACAGAGGGAAGGAATATTCCTAGGGCTACAAAGCGGAGTAGGGAAGAGGTTGGGGGATAACTGGGTGGGGACACCGGGTACAAAAGCAACATCTGGTAACTTGTATCTCATGAATATTCATAATAAAAATAAATAAGTAAGTTAAAAAGCAGAGGACATCCAGAGAAATCCTGAGGAAAGGTTATCATTCAAATAAATAAAGAACCCTATTAATTTTTCATATGCTAAATAAAAAATGTATATTTTGGGGGGGTATTGGCTACATGAGTGTATACATTTGTTAAAATGCATTAAATTATATACTTAAGATCTGTTATGCTGTTATAAATCTTACCTTGATTTTTAAAAATAAGGCCTCAGGTACTTGGAAAGTTGATAGCCCAAATGTATAGCAACTTCTCAAGTCCTAGTTAACTTTCCCATTACAGGAAATATTTGGGGTAATAGTGAGGTGCTCTTCCCCTATTGCCCTCTGTGAGCTAAATAATTAAAAAACACTATCAGAGGGTGAAATTGGCTACTTGTAAGTGCAACCCAAGAAATTTCCTACATATGTGTTTCTGGAAAGTGTAAAAACAGCTGTAATGTCAACCAAGGTGATCAGGACATAGACTATGAAGGCAGAAAGAGAATGTGATTGCAATTTAGAAAATGGAATCTAATTGAATGTTTGGAGAAAGGAAAGAGTCAGTACAATTGATTAGGTTCTGTGAACAGAAGAGGGATATTCAGTCTGAAACATACAAGGGAAGTCTGAGGATTATGTAATGCTGTCCTGAGAAGAAATGTGCTGAATCTAGTAGATTCAAATTCAGGTGTTCTCTTGAGCAGTAATGCAGATCATAAAACTTGATCTTGGTCCAGAGGAAATAGATCCGAATTAGCTACCTTTCTTTGTTCTGTTTCCCAGTCTTGAGGCAACATTTTGTTTGCTGATTTGGCTTTTCAGGTCATCTAATTCTGGGAAGTAGGAGGCCTAGGTAGAAGATGTTGATACTTTAGATAGCTACAAGGGTCTATTAAATTAGTGTTCTTTATTGTACATGTTTCCTTTAAATTTGGTTAATACAAGTTAGTTTTTGGGGGCTAATCATTTCAAAAGACCTCAGTTTTAAGTTTATGGGTCTGCAAAACTGTGATGACTTTTTGTACTAGTCAAGAATTTTTGGTTCTCATGTGACAGAAATGCAATTCAAACTTGCTTAAGCAAAAGCAGGAATTTACAGTTCATTTAACTTAGAAGTTCAAGGTGACAGCTTTCAGGTGAGCAGGATCCGTGGGCCTGAATAATTCAATTAAGGATGCTGTATTCTCCATCTGTAGGTCTGCTTTATCCTCTATTAAGTACATCTTTTTTCCACGTTTTTCTTTTGTCCTGACAAAATGGTTGTCAGTAGGTCTAAATTAGGCCTAAATTCTAAGACATTCCGATGAAAAAAGAGTAAATGTCTATTTCTGAAAGTTCCCTCAGATTCCTGGACTGAAGTCTAATTGCTTTGACTTGGATCGAGTGGCTAAGCTTGAACTAATCACTGGGACCAGGGAAATAGATTGCGAGAATTGGCCAGAGACTCAAAGCATAGAACTACACTGTAGCTGGAGTTTGGGATGGCCCCTCCCAACTCATAAGAATGGAGAATGTGAAAGGGTGGTTCTCAAATAGATAGCAGTGGTACTAATATCAGGTAAAGGAAGGTGGAAGATAGGCAGGAAGCTGAAACAAATTTTCATAACACCCCCAATGTCACACTGTTCTGTGAGGCTTTCCTGGACTGTCAGCCAATGACTCCTGACTCACTGTTCCCTTTTCCATTTATACCCTCCCCTCCCCCCAACCAACACAGTGGACTAAGCAAGTATCAATGATCAGGGTTTGTAAATATCTTCTGAAGGATCAATCTATTCTAAATTGAATTTAGGGAAGTAAATCAAATATATGATGTGGAGTTTGTATCTTAAAGGCATGATCCCAAATAGTCATCCTTAATTGGATCTGCTGAGAGCAGAAAAATATTCTGAAACCAAAATAATACTTTTGGAGACATAATCTTCTATTTTGGATTTTCTAGTCCTCTCTTCTAGTTCTTTGAGACTAACTGTAGTTAGGATTTTTTTTTTCTTTTATGGTCACAATAAACAAACAAGCAAACAAACAAAGACTACTTTGTGATAATGGATTGTCCATCCATTCTTCCCTTCTGCAACTATATTTTAAGTACCCATTCTGTATCCAGAACTGGTCCTAAAAGAAAATAGTATTAAAAGCTTTGTGACAATGGATTGTCCATCCATTCTTCCCTTCTGTAACTATATTTTAAGTACCCATTCTGTATCCAGAACTGGTCCTAAAAGAAAATAGTATTAAAAATCTATTTATGTGACTGTGAACCAGAGATAAGTATAGATGGGAATGATTTTGGAGATCATTTTATCAAAGTCTAACATGATATATTCATGGTTAGATAGTCAGGAATGGAGCAGGCCAGAATAACTCAACCAATATTTATTAAGTAACTGCTCCATGAGCAATTAAGTAAGGGCACAGAAATATGCCATGATTATGAAAATACAGGTTGTTTGATGCATAAGGTAGGCACTTGTATTGATTTCCTATTGGTGCTGTAACAAATTACCATAGACTTAGTGGCCTAAAGCACCATGAATTAATTTTCTTATAGTTCTAGCGATAAGAAGTCTGAAATGGATTTTACTGGGCTACAATCAAGGTGTTGGCAGGGTTGAATTCCTTTCTGGGGTCTCTTGGGGAGAATCCATTTTCTTGCCTTTTCCACCTTCTAGAAGTTACCCACATCCCTTGGTTGATAAAAGGCCATCTTTTGTCAAAGCCAGCAATGACTGGTCAAGTCTTTCTCAAATTACAACATTCTTATCTCTCTCTTCTTCCTTCCTCTTCCACTCCTTTTGATTACGCTGGACCCACCTGTATTATCCAGGCTTGTATCTCCATGTCAGAGTTAGATGATTAGCAATCTTAATGCCATCTGCAAGCTTAATTTCCTTTTGCCATGTATTTTAACATATTCATAGCTATTAAGGAGTAGGAAATGAACATCTTTGCGGGACTATTCTGCCCACTATAGCACGCAGCCTGAATTTGGGAAATCAGAAAAAGCTTCCTGGAGGAACTGATGCCTAAGATAAGATTTTAAAAATGAAGAGAAGTTACCCACTTCTGGAGAAAAGAGACATTTATAGGCAGAGTGCAGCAGCTTCTGGTGTACAACTTGGATGCCTAAATCACCCTTCAAGAAAGAACTTGCTGTTCAGTTGCAACCAGTGAGTTAGCTGCGTGTCCAGCTGCAGCACCATCAGGACCCATCTCTGCTTCTAAGGCTAGGCCATGCTTTTTTCCAGGTAGACAGGTCAATGACCAAACACAGCAAGAGTACTAGGGTCTGAACTTTTCTGCCCACCGTAGGACTTACCTAGTAGGCAAACTGTTCAAGTGCTACCTATTGGTTTTAACTAAGACTGCCAGATCTGAGGCCCTATGTTCCCAATTCTATTTTCTTTCACAGGTATCAGACCTTTGTTGTGGTCTGAAAGCTTCTTCTTACCAGTTCTATTCCTTCCCCTTTAACATTCACAGGTGTTACCCCCATAAGCCACTTGCACTCCTAACTAGATGTCAGTATCTGTTTTCTGGAGAACCTAACCAAGACACAGAGGGACTACAGTAGCAGAGGCTCAAAGGTGGGAAAGAGCAAAACCTGCCGAAAGTATTTCGGTATAGCAGGAGAACAAGATCCAAGGATGGACTTAGGTTTGGAATTATACATGCCCATTGGGTGTTGTATTAGTCGGTGCCAGCTAACTGCTGTAACATAAGTCCAACGTTTTAGTGGTTTAACGCAGAAAGTATCTTTTCCTCTGCATTCAACAGGCCATACAGGTATTATTGGTCAGCTGTCTCTCCTAGGGGCTCTGTATTAAGTAGCTGCTGTGGAACAAGCTTCCTTCACTCTTGTTACTTGGCCTACTCTAGGACCTTGAGTCCTCTCCTTGTAGCCAGCAGTTGGAAAATAGACTGGCAGAATCATGTATGGGGAGGTTCTATGGATGAGGCCAGAAAGTAGTGCAGTGCCGCTCATATTTTTGGAGAACAACTACGTCCATCTGTGTGGCTTCAGTGAATGGAGAGGACTACAAGGAGAAGGACCCACCCTAGCAATAAGTGATGAAGGTGTATGACAAGGTGCAGGATACCAGACACCCCAGCACCTCATGGGCCGTTCACAAACATTTATTGAATGAATAAATGTGGAGTCAGATATACCTGGGTTCAAATTCCAGCTTTATTACTTGGTCTTGAGTAGGTTACCTAAATCTAAGCCTCTATGAACTTTATTTTCCTCATCTATGAAATGGGTATAAAAATGTCTATGGCATAAATTTGTTATGAAGTTTCTATGGGCTTGAGTATATAATAATTACAACCAATATTCATTGAGTGCCAAACGTGTTGAGGTGACTTATCTTGATTAGTTCATTTAATCCTCACTGAATCTAAGTGGTGGGTGGTTTTATTATCCTCAGCTTACAGATATGGAACTGAGGCATAAAGGCATTCTATGTCTTACTATAAATCATACAGCTAATGAATGGCAAGCTGCAATTTACCCTGCCTTCAAAGTTGTTATGCTTAACCACAATACTATACACTTCTTACAGGAAGTTGAATGCCATTTATGGTGTCTGGTACATAATCGATGCTCAGTAAATTGCAGGGCAGGATCAGCAGCAATAAATCTAAAAGCAAGTGATATGCAGTGAAACTGGCCAACAGGCTAGTAGCTGATATTCGGAAAGTTTGAAACAAAATTCCAGATGTTGGGTGACACTCTAGTTCTTAGGAGAGTTTGACAGGAACAAAAGTGAGCCTCCATCATGGCAAAACTGCTTTGCTGTATAGATTATAGGCATATACAGACTGTAGCACAGGGGACAAAAATAGGTGCCCAGATCAAGGCAGAAATCAAGCAACTAAATGTGGCTCATGGTTAGATATGCACTAGCAGGAAGCACACCAAGATTCTGCATCACCTGGAGAGCTCTGGTGGCATGGAATCAGCCTGGAAAATACTAAGCTGCAGACAGGTGTCGGAGGGTCCAGAGAAGAGGAGAAAGAGACGTGGGGTGAGTCCAGGCATCAGGCAAACCATCCCAGCCATATTTATTGATGACAGTAAATTGCTGTCTTAGCAACCATGTGTGTGCACGCATGCGTATACATTCACACTGTTAATCAATCTTCTAGTGCGTGTGGAACTATTTTTAGAATGCATTCTTCATAGGCCTCCTTTAGATTCTTAAAACATTTCTACAGCTACCTTATCAAGATGATTCTCCAGAAAAATAAGCTCATTTCTTGCAAGGAAGCAACCAACCAACAATAAAAATAATAATAAAAGTATACATTTAAAAATCCTCTCTCGAATCAATCTTCACAATAAAAATACGGCTCTTTTAAAACAGAGACTAGATTTTCAGCCTAGTAGTTATTTAGACATCATCTTTAAAATATTCAGCATTTTCCTAACCTTTTGCCAAATGGGAAAATAAATACACTACCATATATAGTGGCTAACCAAGGTATATTCTTATAAAAAGATTGCGAGGACATCAGTCAGATAAAAAACAGTCCTCCATTTTTCTTTTTCTTTCGATCTTTTTCTTTTTCTTTTTTTTTTCTTCCAGAATTTGAAAAGAAAAACCTGGCCTGGATTTAGGAAAAGAGCACTGGATTCTAGTTCTTCAGGCTATTTCTTCTCTTGGTGTCCTTTGAAGGAAAGTGTGGGGCTGGGCTGAAACAAGGTGAAGGATGGCTTCATTTCTTTAAGTTGCTTCAAACTCACAGCACAATTAAATGTGCTTCTTGGATATCTTATTAAAATTGAAGCTCTTTGAGTCTTATGTAAGTTTCCCATGAACTAGTTGTTAAGGAAAAGGAAAATCCAAATTCTGGTGTGGGATCCATTTTGGCAAGTATATTAAATTTTCTGAGCCTGTTTCCTTTGCAAACCAAACAGTTTTGACTATATTCAGATTTTTTTAAATCCTGGCATTTTGGCAACATGGGAAAGTTTTTATATTCATAGGCTAAATATAGAGAACGTATCTACATATGGCAAATTATAATGAAGCAAGGATTATGCCAGCTTGAAACCTATGATCCATGAATTTCTAAAAAACTTTCTGTAGAAATGGTTGAGAGACTCCAAAAATAATAATAACAATGTTAATGAAGTGCTAAAAAATAGGATTAGGGATGGATGTTATGGTGTTTTTCTCATTCCTTTTCATGTCATTCCTTTTTAGAGGCATGTCAAATTAGTCATTAATTTTCTACCTCCAGGTGGCAATATACAGCAGTCTGGCTCAGACACTTGTGCAGATAGTAATAATAAAAATAATAGCAGACATTTTTTACCATATGGCAGTCTCTGTCCAGTGATCTCACTTAAACCTCCCTACACATACCTCCAACCAACACACACCATTTTACAGATGGGGAAACTCAGGCCCAGAGCCAACAGCACCAGGCTAATGAGTGGCAGTCCTAAGAGTGGAGCCCGGTTTGTTTGACTTCAAAGCGCATGCTTCTTCCACTGTGCTGTATGGTTCTAACACTGCAGACATGTCCTGCACCACAGGAAAGATAAGAGCATAATTTGGGAATTGAAAAGGAGCATGAGGCTGCTCCTTTAATATATCCTTTAATATATCAAAGATTTAGGTTTTTAGTGCTTTTGTAACATTATGTCTTCTTGCAAATTAACTCACAAATCCTTAGCAAGGATCCAAGGAGGCACTGAGCAACACAGAACAGTTTTGAAAATCCCCGTCTAGATGATCTTACAAAGAACTGAAGTCCTTTAATATATCAAAGATTTAGGTTTTTAGTGCTTTTGTAACATTATGTCTTCTTGCAAATTAACTCACAAATCCTTAGCGAGGATCCAAGGAGGCACTGAGCAACACAGAACAGTTTTGAAAATCCCCGTCTAGATGATCTTCAGTTAAGCATCCTTCCACTGTTAACTTGCATCTGTCCTTTGCTGATCTTTAATTTTTAATATAGGGTAGTTCCTATTTTTAGAAGGACAGATATGTTACTCTTGTTAGTTTCCCTTCTAGGGCCCTTCCCTTCTCTTGTAGATTTGTACAATAATGATGATCACAACGTAAGCCGGGGTAAAATTTTGGGTGGGTGAAGCAAGAAGAGAAGAAATGAGCACTGGATTTAGCAATTGGCCAAGGAATGAAAGAAGGTTAGACTAAGCAATATCTACCCCATTCAATCTACCTTTGGACAGAGCAATTTTCATGTGAGGGACTAGCTGGGCCTACCCATAGAATGGAGCTGAACCCAGGGCTGAAAATGAGACTGAATGTCTGTGTGAGACTCCGCTAGGGGCTGGCCTTGGTGGAATAACGAAACCAAGCAGACTAAATGATGGCCAATCCCTGAAGAGGAAATCTGCTCCTTCTGGGTCCTGGGCCCTGAAAGTTTTACATGATGTCTGAGGCCTTTATTTAAAGATGAAGTCCTAAGAATTGTTTCTTGAGTATATCTTCCTGGTTGGTTTCCTAAGTCCCAGCTCCATCTTGGGGAACCCCAATAGCAGTTCAGATGTTTTGAGATATTTCTGACATGCAAGTGTAGACTGGTGTCCTCAAGGAAAAAAATATACATAAATACATATGTATGTATTATGCATATATATAATTTCTCTCACTCTTTTCTATCTCTACGTGCACGCACGCACACACATGCTCACATGTACATTCACACACATTGTTTTTTCTTAATGGTCATGCATATCAAAAGCAACAAGGAAGGAGAGGCCCGGAGGTAGCATGATTAAATGCTTCCAAGCTTAGTTCTGCCTCTAATTAGGTCCAGCCTCGGGTGACTCTCTTTGAAAAGTGACCTCCTGCTACTGTAATATGTTGGTGTTGTATGATTAGAAAGATTGGGTGTTGAAAATTTGTTAACTCAAAATTTGACAATACTGTTCTTCTATTGGGAATCCACTGTGAGCACCAAGTACCTGGGAATTAGAGGGATTGGAACCTTGACCCAGGATAGCTTTGGTTTTTCCTGGGGCTCATAATTAATCCATTATTTCTGCTTCTCAAATAATCAAAGTCCAAGAGGCATTTATAAGCTTCGAAAATGCAATTCGATAGGAATTATTATTACACAGCATTGATCACTTTTGTGTCTTTCCTTCTCTTTTTTCAATGCACATGTGTATGTGATCGAGTGTGTATGTGTGGCTATCTATCCTCTCTACATGGTTGAGGCCCATCAGCAGCCTCTGGTTTCCACCACACTCATGTTGTGGAATTTCATGCACAGTGAACAATTGCCATTTTACCAATCATTTCAAGCAGATGAGAGAAAAGGGTAGAAACAGCCTAGGGGACACACAGCATTTTGCTTTAAAAATTCTTGTTTTCTATTTAGCTGCTAGCTAAATCCTCTCTCCCTCTAGATATTTCCTCCATGTAGGCAGTTCTGCTTTTCTTTTCAGCTTACAGATGCCATAATTCAGTGAGAAAGAAAAAGCTCCTGGTATCTTGCTGAACAGCTATCATGTATTACTCAGGTGAGATAAAATTATGATGGCACCAAATATCTCATACATAAATGTAAAGATGTGTACAAGAGTACTTCAAAAAGATCATGGAAAAATCTGTATTATCTCTTAATTCTATTTTTCCATGAACTTTTTGAAGTATCTGCATGTTATTTTCTGAAAACTATATCCATACTGTATGTGTTCTCTTTTTTCACTACTGTGTTCTGTTCATTTACTCATGTCATTAACTAGTCTTCATTTTCAGTGGCCTCCTAACAAGAGTATGAACTTGTGATGTCAGGAAAGCAGTGTGGACATGACATGGGCTCTGGGAGACATGAGATGATCCCACCATAGGAGACCACATGGACTTTTATCACCTGCACAGTATGTGAGGAAGATGAGCTTTCCCTGTGGAAACAAGAAGGAAATCGGAAACCTAATATTGAGCCCTGTTTTTGTGCTTTACATTTGTTATCCTCTTTAATGGTCCCCCAAAACTTATGAATTATTATTACCTCATTTTACATATGAGGAAACTGAAGCCTAGGAAGATCAAGATAGTTAATATGGAGTAGATCTTGGGTTTGGGACCAGAATTGCCCACTTCTAGACCCTAGTTCTTTCTATTTCACCACACCGCACCTCTGAGAGGTAAATGGAGTCTAAAGTCAAGTCAAATAAAATGCCTTATATATCCACATAAAATGGAAAAAAAAAAAGTTACGAGCGAGAATAGGACATTTTGTTCTGCAGAATCAGAGGGACAAATGCAATGCCCATATGCTTCATGTTTAGTTCCCTGAAGCCTAAAAGAGAACTCTTGAGGCCAGGAAGGGCAGCCCCTCTCTCCTTAGGGGGTCACAGATCAAGGAGGACTGGACGGGGGTAGAGTAGCTGCTGAGATGATGGTATCTCAGCTTGGGAGAAGTGGAGCCCACTAACCTCTATATGAAACAAGTACTGGGAGGACATGAGGGTCTTTGTCAACCCTGCAGCACCTCTAACAAGCAGATTTGCTGGTCTAGACAGTATTCCAACAACACAGGGTTGTGCGCACTAAGAGAGGCCTATGGGTCTTTTTAGCCCAGGTCAGCCAAATGTCTTTGGCAATATTTAATAAATTTGGCGATATTGTTCTGTATGCTATAAAGTTATGATTTCTTAAAACATTTTTGAACATTTTATTTGCTTAGTTTGTATTTTTCTGCTTTGTCTCTGTTGACCTACACTTTCCAGCTGAGCTTAACTTTCTGCCACCAGCAAGGTGCAGGACAAGTATTCAAGTAAGTGAGCTACCAGGAAGACCCAAGCTATCTCCTAAAAGCCACCGGGAGAATGGGTTCCCATCTCCACTCCAAGATTATTGCCATTTAATAAGTGGCAGGTAGGACAAGCTGTTATTATTCAAGTAAGTGAGCTACCAGGAAGACCCAAGCTATCTCCTAAAAGCCACCGGGAGAATCGGTTCCCATCTCCACTCCAAGATTATTGCCATTTAATAAGTGGCAGGTAGGACAAGCTGTTACAGACACCACTATACTTATGCCAGTCGTTAGCTGATGGAGAAACAACAGGCAAGCCCAATGCCTAAGAAGGTCTTGAATGTGTCTTTCAGGGCATTCTCTTTTATTCACAGTCCAAAATGTTCTCAGTAATCGTGACCAGACTCTCTTCAAATGTACCACAGCACTTTAAGGCCTCTGTATAATTTCAACTCCTTTAACAAGCCTGTGTACCCAGTGTAAGCTGATGGAGGCATGTTCTTACTGACTAGCTTATTTTTGCCTAATTCTATCACCTTAATCTATATCATTCTGCCAAAAGAAAGTATCATAAAAGTATTCCAAGCATGGACAACCACATGAGTTATGTCTTTTTTGTATAAAACCTCATAGAAAGCATGGTTCTCATTCATATTACTTAGAATAACAATCTCTCTCAACCAGGATATGATAACTAGCACAACTACCTGCAACATTTTTCCTTCCCTAACTAAGAGGAAAGGTCACTATGAGCCAGGGAGATCAGAGCAGCACTAGGTGGTATAGTGGCAGGTTTGGGATTAATGTAAAAGGTATCGGAACAGTTCCTGAGTTACTTTTCAGAAGGATGGGAGGGGACAGCTGTGAAAGGGACTTCCTTTGTATTTGTGAACGTCCTTAGCAACCTACAGCTGCCTTGCACCAACCTCATTCCAACACTTTCGTACTTTTCTCTCAGTGCTCTTGCTGTAATGATAGTCTTGACAGCTGGCAGGGTCAAGAAATGTACACAAATATACAGTCCCCCTTCACCTCTTTCTGAGTTCTTCCATAACCTTATTGTTTCTCAGGATGAATAGAACATCCTGTCAAAAGCAAGAGGTATCAGAGAAAAGGAGGCAAAGAAGGGTTACAGGGAAGTCACTCTGGTTCCCTTGAATCTTGTCACTGATTTCTGTCATCTGGGAATTTCCTGAACTCCCCCCCTTCCCAGCTCTGCTCCAGAGTCATACTCTATGGCCCAGACAGCAATGATAATGAGCTGCAGACATGTTGGGTCAAGGGAGAGGTGACAAGATTAGCCTCATATAAAGTCAAGGTATGAGAGAGTTAGCAAAGGGTTTCATTTATTCCAAAGCACCATTTTATTTCTAATAATAAGTAGGTTAATAAAATTCTACACCTAGACCTATACCCAAAGGGATTGAGGACAGGGACTCACACAGATACTGGTATGTTGATGTTCATTGCAGCATTATTTATAATAGCCAAAAGGTAGAAACAATCCTAGTGTTTATCAACAGATATGTGTATAAACAAAATACAGTATATATATATAACAAATATTATTAAATTATAAAAGGGAATGAAGTTCTGATATATGCTATAACATGGATGAACTTCAAAAACATTATGCTACGTGAAATAAGCCAGACACAAAAGGACAAATATTGCATGGTTTAACTTACATGAAAAATATCCATAGGCTAATTTATAGAGAAAGAAAATGGATTAGAGTTTAATGGGGGCTGGGGGGAGAGGAGAATGAGGAGTTATTGTCTAATCATTGGGGTGAGGAAAAGTTTAGATATAGATAGAGGTGATAGTTGCACATTATGAGTATAATTAATGCCACTGAATTGTTCACTTAAAAATGATTAAAATAGCAACTTTATGTTTATATATATATTACATATATATATGTTACATATATATATTACAGAAATATATATATTTTACATATATATATATATATATACACACACACACACACACACTCACACACACACATACATATATAACTTTTTTAAAAGGCCAGCTACTCTGTGGGTATGTATTTTTTCCTTGTTATTCAAAAACAGTGTTCACACACACACATACATATATAATTTTTTTAAAAGGCCAGCTACTCTGTGGGTATGTATTTTTTCCTTGTTATTCAAAAACAGTGTTTTTAGATTTTAACAAGTCACTGAGAATTCTTTGATCTCATCAGATCTGCACATACTTTCTTTTCCCTTTTTGCGTTTCGTCATTGTCTGTTCCTCTGACCAACTCTTGGTAAAAATAATTGCTTAACATTTATTGAGTCCCAGGCACTCTTCTGTTCTACATGAATTGATGAATTTAATTCTCACAGCCGCCATGTGAAAAGTACTATTATTATTATCCCTCTTTTACAGAAGAAGCAGTAGATATCCTTCCCAGTGTCACCCAGTGAGTAAGGTCAGAGCCAAGATTCAGTCCTGTAAGTCAGGCTCCATACTCATATTCTTAATCATTAGTCTATGGCATTCTTGGAACCCTGCAATAGGAAATTTGTAAAAAACAGACTCATGGTCTACCCCATGCTTTTTCAATAAGAATCTCTGGAGGCAGAGCCCAGGAATCTACATTTAAAAAAAAAAAAATCTCCCAAAGTCCTAATTTCAAAACTTGCTACAAAGCTGCAGTAATCAAGACAGAATGGTACTGGCATAAGAAATAGAAGTGAAAGTGTAGAAATAAACTCTATGATGAATTGATTTTTGACAAGAGTGCCAAGACAATTCAGTAGGGGAAATAATATGCATTTCAACAAGTGATGATGGTACAACTGGGCATCCATGTACAAAAGAATGAAGTGGAACCTCTATCTTGCACCACATATAAAAATTAACTGAAAATGGATCAGACTTAATGTAAGAATTAAAACTGTAAAACATCTAGAAGAGAACATAGGTGAAAATCTTTATGATCTTGGATGAGGCAAAAGCACAAGCAACAAAATAAACAAATAGATAAATTGGACCTCATCAAAAATAAGATTTTTTCTTCCCAAGGACATCATCAAGAAAGTGAAAAGACAACCCATAAATGGGAGAAAATATTTTTAAATTATATATCTGATAAGGGACTTGTATGTAGAATATATAAAGAACCCTACAACTTAATAATAGAAAAGACAAATAATCTAATTAAAAAATGGGAAAAGGATCTGAAGAGAAATTTCTCCAAAGAAGATGTACAAATGGCCAATAAGCTATGTCAACACCATCAGCCACCAGGGAAATGCAAAAAAAACCATAATAAGATATGATGTCACACCCACTAGGATGGGCTCAAAAAGTCAGATAATAACAAGTGCTGATGAGGACAGTATATATCCAAGAAAATGAAAACATATGTTTACACAAAAATTTGTATACATGTTTATAGCAGTATTTTTCATAATAGTCAAAAAGTGGAAACAATTCAAGCATCCATAAAATGTTTTTTTATACAATGGAAGGAATAAAATACAGTTATATGCTAAAACATGATGAACCTGAAAACCATTATGCTAAGTGAAATAAGCTAGACACAAAGGACTACATATTGTATAATTTCATTTATATGAAATGTCCAGAATAGTAACTCCATAGTGACAGAAAGTAGTTTGGTGGTTGCCTATGGCTGAGGGAGTTGGGGAAAAATGGGGAGTTACTGCTAACGAATACAGGATTTCATTTTGGGGTGATGAAAATGTTCTAAAATTGATTGTGGTGATGGTTGTACAACTCTGCAAATATATTAAAAAGCATTAAGTATATACTTCCAATGAGTAAATTGTATTGTATGTGAATTATATCTCAGTAAAGCTGTTATTTAAAAAAGATCCCCATATGGTTCTCTGTATTCTTAAGTTTGAGAACCTGTGAAAGTGGAATTAGCAATTTTCTACTTAGATTGACCACTGAAATAATAATAGGAATGTTAATAGCTAACTATGTGTCTACTATGTTTTTCTAACAGCTTTATATTTAACTCATTCGATCCTCACAGCAAACTGTGATACAGGTACTGTTCTATGATCCTCAATTTGACGATAGGCAAAATTCAAATTTTTGGCTCCAAAGTGAAATTTTCAGCAAACACGATATATTCCAAAATGAAGTTTTGTCATGAATTCTTCCTAAATTCAACAAAAATTTATTCAACAAATTATCCTTGACAAACTCACAAGTAAAGAGATATAGACATACGCTAGCTTCATTTTAATGAAGACCACATTATAATAAAGTGCCATGGAGAAGAGGCACTGAGGAGATAGTGAATGAGTAATTCAGGACTGGGAAAAGTGAGAGGAGGTGGCATTTGAGTTAGGATTTTGAAGGATGGGTAAAATTTTCTTGGGTTGAGGAGTCAAGGAAATATATCTAAGCAAGGAGTACAATATGACCAAGGTATGGAGGCTCACTAAGCTGAAATGACCTGTTTCTCTTCCTAGATGGGGCGCTCCTTCAAGACCATATACTAGGCCCAAGTCGGGCCAGCCCGGTGGTGCACTGCTACAGTGCGCCGCTTGGGAAGCGCGGCAGCGCTCCTGCCGAGGGTTCGGATCCCACATACAGACCGGCCGCTCACTGGCTGAGCGAGGTGCGGGAGCAACACCGAGGGTTGTGATCTGGTTGCCGGTCCCGGTCCGGTACGGGCGCGACACTGATGGTTGCGATTCGTTGCCGGTCACGAAAAAATACAAAAAGGAAAAAAATAAAAATAAAATTAATACTAGGCCCAAGTCATGGTGAGGATTCTGGTGCCTTGCAAAGTACTTATTGTGTACTCAGTAAATACTTACTGAGTTAATGGATGGATGATTGAATTAATTAATGAATGTCATAAATTTGAGAAATGGCAGTCAGATTAGTATGATTGTTGTACAAGGTGGAGTGGACAATGACGTTAAAAAGGTAGTTTGAAGCCAAATTCTAAAGGGCCCTATACTCATATTTCATAAGAAGTTTGGCCTTTATTTTATAAGATGTATGGATCCATTGACTTTTTCTTGAGTATATGAATGGAATCCATGTTAAAATAATGATTCTGGCAGAGTGTAGAGGGTAGATTGACAATGGTTGGAGGTAATTATATTGTATTGGAACATTCTTGGAAAACTATAGTGAATTGTCCAATTGAGAGATGATGAAGACTGAACTATGACAAGGGGTAAGAAAGAAACCACTTGAAAATAACTCTGTAGGATCTACACAGCTTGAGTGACTGGTGAGAGTGTAGTGTCATTTTCTAATAGAAAACATGGGAGAAGGAGCTGATTTTTTTGTGATGAGGAAGAGAACAGTGGAATAATCTGAAATTTTTTTTTTAGTTTAAGGAGCCTGTAAGGCTATCCAGAAGGGCTTGGCAATACTCAAGAGGTGTGGACTAGAGATATAGATTTGGATTTAAATGTTTGTAGGTGTTAACAAAAACCATGGAGGAGGTGAGATTCTTCAGGAAGAAGATGGAGAGATGGATTAAGCACAGAGCATTAGAGAATATCTATATTTCAGGGGCAGGCAAAAAAAAAAAGGCACAATGAATGGACATTGAGAAATAGAGAAGTAGGAGAGGAACTAAAAGATATTGCAAAGCAAACATTTGAAGGAGAATGTGGACCAGACAGACCCATCAATGAAGTACTTAGTTGCAAGTAGCAGAAACCCACTTGAGCTAACATGTGAAAAGGAGAATTTAATAACTGGATTCAAGAGTGTTTTACTTAACCTAAAGGCAGACCATGTGGCCAGATCTCACAGGGAGCTGAAATCAGGAACTGGACAGCTATCAGGAACCAAGGGAAACGTCTGCTCAGTTCTCTAAACATCTGCTTTGTTTTTCTCTCTGAAGATTGTTGCTTTGCTCTTGCCCACGTCACAGGGCCTGACTTACATATTGAGTAGTTCTCTGAATCCCAATTCCAAGTTATTATAGAGAGAATCCAATTGGCTCCAGCTGGGTCAGGTGTCCACCCATGAACCAATCAACCATGGCCAGGGTGGGGATGGGGAAGGACACACAGAACAAATATGGCAGCCAGGATTCGCTTATGTGAATGAAGGGAGTAGTTCTCAGAGAAGGACCACTCTGAATTCAGCAGATGCCCCCAAAGATATCTCCTACAATATTAATCTAAATGACTTAATAAAGGTGTGGTTGATCTTTCATAGAGGCATCAGTTACAATAAAAGTTGTGAGCACCGCAACTCCTTTTCTTTCTTCTCTGCTCCTGATTTCTCTGTTTGCCCATAGGGAAAAATCACATTAATGTCTGTGTTGATTTCACCACATAACAGAAACAAGAATAAAAGAAATTGCTTGTGAAATGCCCTGACATCCTCAGGTCAAAGGGTCTAAACAAATACAAAGGATTTTTTTTCCTAGGGAAATCTAGAGCTTTTCAGTTGTTTTTGCTTTTGACTGAGTCTCATTGATTTCCCAAATTGTACTAGCTACTCTCTGGCTTTCATTAATCAAACTGCCACCTGTGATAGACTGCTGGTCTCTGGTCTTATTTTGATTAATTCCATTCTCACATTCATCTCTCTGGCACAGTTTGCAGTGGATGATTTGTTAGGGGCAGAACAGGATGGGGGATGACTAGGGATTTGAGGTGGTGGAGTCATCTCGAGAATCTGATTGAGTCTGTCTGTTAGAAATATTTTCCCCTTCATTCCTTCCAGCTCTAAGAATAGAAGTACCAGCTGCACTTGCCTGAGCCATATCTAAATTAATAAAATAAAGTGGGATTATTGACATTTTCTTGCTTCAACTAGCAAATGCACATCTTTGAATCTCTGTCAACTGAGATGCTCTTATAATGAAACATTCACAGAAATGGGCTTGACATACAAGTGACAATGCACACTTCACTCATGCTAATTATGCATTTGTATTCCTCTTACTTATGTTGTCTTTCTATCTATTTTCCATTTCAGAAATTAGTATAGAACTGAGGTAGTTCAAGGAAGGCGAAGTTGCTTAGTGGTCAGGAAAGGAGCTTTGCAGTTAGACCTGTGTCCTGTTCCCAGCTCTGTTACTTAAGACCTGGGTGACTCAAGGGAAATTACTTAACCTTTCTGAGCCTCCATTTTCATACCTACACAATTATGTTGTTTTGAGGTTTAAATGATATGTATAAAGAATGCAGCATCATATGTGACACATAGCAAGGACTAATTAATGTTAAAAAAAAAAAAAGGTGTTTTGGTAGGGAGAGAATGATTTCTCAGCCACGCTGTATTCAGAATCACTGTTTCAGACTTGGAGATAGAGAAAGAATTTAATGCATGGATAAACCCAAGACAGATCTGGGAGCTTGGGTTAGCAGGTGAAAATAATGAATGACTTGCTGTCGGGAATGGAGTTGTCCTCTCTTTTGTATCCATGGCACCTCCATATCACAAGGGAGATTGTGACAATTAAGCTTTGAGAACCTAAGCATTCTTCACACTTGGGACTGGGCACATGTAGAGATCTCTGTGGCTGGTCCACCATTTTCTATTTACATAAAGGCCTGAGGAGGCTCCTGGACAGGAACTCTTCCAAATTCAAGTGACTGGAGGCCACATGCCTGGCTCGGTAGGGAGGGTGATACTGAATGCCACACCTCATTTGCTACTCAAATGTCCGCTGGTCTAGACTACAGGACTCATGCCTGAGGTTCAGGAGAGGACCTGAAATAAAGAGAAGGAGAAATGACCTTCACTCACACCTTAGTAGGGCCTTCAGAGCACAAATTCTCATGACTTTGTAACTGGCTTAATATTACAAAGGAGGTGAACTAAGCTTTTTCCCCTTGAGATAACTTCTAGAGCCTGAAAAGTTCAAGGACTCAGTGCACGAGCAGCAAGCTTGATCTCCCAGGAGGCGAAAGAGCAAACGAAGAAACAGCTGAGAGTAATTGGCAATTGGAAGGACATAGCAAGACCAGGGGATAGGAGATACTGTGGTGAGAGTATGGGCAGAGTGAAAAAAAACGCCATTTATGGCTGCTGCTGAGACATTAATTTTACCCTCTTGTGATGTAGCCTGCTACATAATCACAACCTAATAAATATTTGTGGAATAAATTCCTACTAATTAAGCAATTTATATGCATCCTACTTGTGTATTGTCCTTTTTATTTTGCTTCAAGGGATTAATATTGAAGTTAAAAATTTCAAAGGAGTCTGTGTGGCAGGAACACAGGCTTTGGCATCAGAGAGAGACTTGGACAAGTGTGTATTGTCCTTTTTATTTTGCTTCAAGGGATTAATATTGAAGTTAAAGATTTCAAAGGAGTCTGTGTGGCAGGAACACAGGCTTTGGCATCAGAGAGAGACTTGGACAAGTAACTTCATGTCTCCATGTTTTCTTTATTTCATCTGTAAAATAGAATTCTTGAAAATCTAATTAGACAACGTGTGTAAAGCAAATGAATGTGTGCCTGACCCTAACCATGGAGCTTTCCTCATAGCAATAATCAGCCATAAACTGCTTAGCAAGAATTCTTGTATACCATTGTAGTCCTTTATTCTCATAGTTGAAGATAGAAACATAAAAAGGAGCATTCAAAAGTAATGTAAAATTAATGAGGAAGGAAATCTGCAATGAGAGGAACAATTTGATTCATTTATGTTATAATTTATAATTATTTAATTGTAAGGAATGTGTCTCATACTTTGATGTTTTCCAAAATTTGTAGCACAGCTCTAGGCCCATTTGGGTAGGTGCCCAATAAATATATATTAATGTATTAATTTGGTGAACCCCTCACAACTTGGGAGCTAAAAAGCCACTTGGACGAGTAGACAGACTTGGGTCAAGACTCGGTTTTGCCACTAATCAGCCATGGGACTTTGAATAAATCTTCAGGCCTTAGCATACTCTTCCTTAAAATCAGGAATTTCCTCAAAATTCTTTCCAGCTCTAATGTTTATATTTTTATAAAGAATCTGAGGATTTAGAAGAATGTTCTTCCTGAGGGACATGAGGAACATAGGAATAGCACATAGAAGCACTCCAACAGGACAATTCAGTTTTGTGGGCACTAACTCTATTTGAGAATCAGAAATAACAAACAACAAGGACAATTTGGGTGCCTACCAAGTTTCAAGCATTATGCAAAGTGTTTTTCATGCATTATTTCATTTAATCCTTACAATAACTTTGTGAAATAAGTATTATATTCCTAATTACAGCTAAGGAAACTGTGTTTGGACAAAGTTTTCCATTATTAAGTAATCTAGCATTTCAGTGACCACTGGCTTTATATACTGGCCTGGGAATGTGGTTTGCCTTACTTATTAACAAAGAACTAGAATTCAATATTGGGATTATGCCCATGGGATTGGTTTGTTTACCACAGTAGTTAACCTTTATTGAATTATAAATTCCTTAGGGAATTTGATAAATATCATGTGCGTGGCAGAAGTCCCAGATCCTTTGAAGTATACTTGTGGTTTAGAACATCTCTCAGGTAAAGGATCAAATTCTGCCCACAGTCTTCAATAGCAGCCTAAGAGGATCTAAGAACATCTCCAATAACTGTCCAGAGGGTGCTTAAAAGTCCAGCAATGCAATAAAAATCCTTGCCATTGTTCTCTTTTCAGGATATCACGTTTTCTCATTTCTGAAGTCTGCACCCATCCATGTATCTATTTCACTGAGGCTAGAGTGCTTGCCTTGGAGTAATAAAAATGAATCATTTGTTCTAGATTTCCACATTGCATTTGATCTACTTCTCCATGGGCTTCGGTTCCAGATCTTTACCCTGGATTCAGTGATACGGTGATGTAGTGATTCAGTGGGTAGAGATGATGACTAAATATTTATTGGGTATTTGTGATAAGCTTGGTGATAGTACTTCAGCCTGCTTATTACATCAACTGCAATCTGTCTACGCTACATTAGGTTATGAAGAGCTGCCATCCCGCAATTTAGAGATCCTTCAAATTTGAATTGTATACCAAGTGAAACCAATGGAGAGTTTTAAATGGGGGTGGAGGTTGGGAAGAGGGGAAGGTGAAGAGAGTAGAGTGGTGGTGGTGGCATGTGTGACCTAATCAGATTTTACAGAAAGGCACTGTGACTACAGGAGGAATAGGTTTGGAGGAGATTAAGAACTGACGCAATGAAATTAAGTAGGCAGTTTAGGTCATCATTAGTTTCCCTTTAAGCTCCTTGAGGGCAGAGACCTTCTTAGTCTTGCTCACAGTGCTATCCATGGCACCCAGCACAGAGCCTGGTACATGGAGCTTAGTGAAGGCTACTGAATTAATCAGTGAATGAATAAAGGACTAAAAGCTCCTTGAGGTCAAGAAGAGTTCGTCATTAATCTCTGATTAATTTGTGAATTGCTACTGTTTACCAAGAGTGGTATTGGTGCAGAAAGCACAAAGTAATCCGGCATATTTTTCAGTAAATTATAAGCTACGTAAAGGCAGCAGCTATAACTATTTTTCTTTGAATCTCCGCTCATCCTTCCTCCTAGCACCTAGCACCATTATTTGTACATAGTAGGCCACTAAAAAAGGTTTACTGAATGAAAAATTCAAGTTGCAGAAAAAGAGGGTTTTTTTATTTAAAAAAAAAAATTTTTAAGAAACTACTGAAACCATCTCAACACCTGTTCTACACCTACCAATACCTGTTAGTGGGGCTGATTCTGAGAGTTACAACTATGAACAACTGAAAGAAGTAGAATCAAAGAATGCCCGAACTGAAGGAGGCTTTAGAGGTCATTTGGTCCAACTCCCTACCTGATCTGTGTAGCAGCACAACTGCTGTGGGTATTGCTTTCTATTTTGGTCTTGTGGTTGACCCCTGCCTGGCTTCTCTGAGCTCTGTCCTCGTTTCCTTCCAGCCCTGGGTAGTACACATTTGCATGACTGTGCTAAATCCACTTGAAAATGAAAAATAGGACACCTTCCTGGTGTGATCCATGAGTGTCATTCATCCTGGCTCAGATCAATTTCTTTAGCATTTCTCAAAGGGGAGGGTCTTCTGGGCCAGAAAGTGCTGGAAATTCTAGAAGTAAGAATAACTAGCCTGTTTGGGCCATTTTAGTGGGATTTTGTAGAGTGTGCTGCTTGCCTTTCTCAAATGCCTTAATAAGCAAAGCATAGGTAACTAGGGTGGACATTAGGATTATGTAAAGTCACTATTTAATCATTTTATCACGAATGTAGCATTCCTGGGGCTCTATGCTAGAATATTTATACTTCTTATCTATCGACAATACATTCATAGATTTTATTTCTTTTTATCAGTGTTCAATTTTCCATTTAAGTTCTTCAAAATACCTACTCTCATGAACACCTGCTCTGTGCCAAGTATTATGCTTTGTGTGATGGGCCACACAAAGAAATAGAGGATTTGCCCCATAACAGTTAGCATGCTCTGGTTGCCAGCAACAGAAAGACTAGCTAACTTATTACAAGGCTACCAGATAGTTCAAAGAAAAGTTAGAATAGCAGGCTTGGACCAGAGCAGGATCTAATAGATTGAGGGGGCCAAGGTAACAGAAGGTAGACAACTTCCTCAGGTCACTGTCACTAGAAGAAGTCAACTGTTTTCCCTATGTTTGTGATACCTTGTTCAAGTTTCAAAGCCCTAGGAGAGAAATTCCTATGAGTCTGCTGGACTCACTTCCTTATTCTTATTCTTAAGAAAAGAAGGGCAGAGAGCTTCAACTAACTGTTCCATCAAGACTGCACACAATGGAATAGGGATTATTTCTCAAAAGAAAAACAGATTGCTATTACCAATGTAGGAAAATGGATACTGAACACCCAAACAAACCAAAAGATGATTACTACAGTTAGTTCTCTTGAAGATTTCACAATCAGATGAGGGAGAAATAACATATGTACATAAAGAGTTATAAAACAGAATAAGAATTCAATAGCCAGACAAAATAACCACAAATACCTCAAAGTATTGATCTGATTAAGTTCCATATGAATTGGATTGGGGATAAATGCTGTGAGTTCAGAGAAAAAGAAATGACTAGGGAAAGTCAGACCCCTCTCACAGAGAAGGAACGATTTGAGCCCAGCATGGAGGATGGGTAGAATTTGATTAGGTGGGGTGTTCTCCATCATGCATTTACCCTGAGGTAGATTCAAAATATAAGGTCCAAGGTATGCCTGGATTAGAACAGTTCAAGTATTTAAGTGCAAATGCTAATTTTTGAAACAGCAAGAAATAAGTCTTGTAACATACTTAGGATATTCTTTCACATAGTAAGTACTTAATAAATGTTAACTATTGTTATTAACATCATTATCATTATTATAAATCTAAGACAGTTCTTCTGATTATACATCACATTAATTTTTATGTGTGTCTCCAAAAGACTGAATGTATATTTCTGTGTCATATATCAAAGAGTCTGGTATGAACATCTACCAAATACTGTGTCCCTGAACTGGTTGAAAACTAATTTCTGAGACTCAGATTTAGAAGGTCAGCCAGGATGGCCACAACTAGATTAGCCAGATATTTTTAGATGCATCCTGGTTGAAATATACATACCCTCTCTAGCACACCATTCTACTGTTGTCACTCTCCCTGACAAGACATTCTTATTTGTGTCAAATCAAGTTATTTTGCTGTAATATTTATGTGTGCTAGCCCCTGCAGAAATGCAAAACAACCTGTCAGCCTCTAGCTTATAATGATTCTTACACTTGAATGCTATTGTCACTTTTCGGCTTCCTCTTCTCCAAGCTAAAAACATCCCAGCTCCTTTCATCTTTACAGCTTCACAGTTTTTTAAAATGCCTTTGTTCTTACTTTTTTCCTCCCCTCTCAGGATCACTTCCAGCTTCTCCACATCTCCTTTTATACTTCCTATAACAAAACTGTACAGGTTTTTTAAAATGCCTTTGTTCTTACTTTTTCCCTCCCCACTCAGGATCACTTCCAGCTTCTCCACATCTCCTTTTATACTTCCTATAACAAAACTGTACAGAGCAAGTGATCGTAGAGAGTTCCAATGAACAGGGCCAAGAGACCTCTGAAGAAATAGTAATGATGAACAATTATGAAGTGCTTACTATGTGCCAGGTATTGTGCTGAGCAATTTGCATTCATTCTTTAATAGTCAAAATACTATGAGCTAACTATGAATTAACTATCTTTACTGCTATTTCACATTTATGTAAGGTTTTAGAAGTAGTGAATGGCAGAGTCTGGACTAAAACCAGGTCTGCTCAGTATCAAAGTTTGTGGTCTTACCATCCATGCTATATTACAGCCCATTAAATTTGGGACCATGGTACCAAAGAGATGACTGTATAATCAAGGCCCCAATGTGCCTTACCTTAAGGTAGCTCTTCTCTAATTTTTCTACCCTAGTATTCAGTAGACCTGGGGAGAATCACAACATGGCCCACCAGAAATGGGAGAGATTCTTCAGGAACTCATGTTTTATCTTAAAAATTCGTGTACTTTTTACATTGTGTAGAATAATACATTCATGTTTAGTCAAATACCAAAAGTTAAAATGATAAACACCAAGTAAAATTGAATCTCCAAAAAGATACATCATATTTATTCTGCTACTTCGAGTTCTCCAGGGCTATGGGAAGCCCAATTGAGAATTACAGCCATAGCAATGGCTACAATAACTTTAGCAGGGGAAATATTTCAAAGGAGTTTTAGTCACTTGCCACCCCCACCAGAGCCCTCTTCTCCAAATCATCTTAGTAAAGCACCATGGGAGATCAAGCATCACTGAGTTACATCAAAGCGTGCCCTCTAACAAAACTGTTTGCAAAATATCTGTTACTATAACCCAATGCCTTGTGGTACAGGGTTACTTAGAATCATCCAGGTAAAATTTCTAGGACATGTACCTAGAATGTTGATTTTTCACTTTAAAATTGTGGATCTATCAAAAAAAAATGGAAAGACTTCAAATAAACAACCTAACACTATGCCTCAAAGAACTTGAAAAACAACAGCAGTAGACAGAAAGAAATAATTAAGATCAGAGCAGTAGACAGAAAGAAATAATTAAGATCAGAGCAGAACTAAATGAAATAGAGACCCAAAAAACAATAGAAAAGATCAACAAAACTAAAAGTTGGTTTTTCGAGAAGATAAATGAAATAGACACACCATTAGCTAGATTAACGACAACAAAAAAAAAAAAAAAAGGAGAGAGAAGACCCAAATAACAAAAATTAGAAATGAAAAGGGAGACATTATAACTGATAATGCCACAAAAATACAAAGAACCATTAGAGACTATTATAAAAAACAGTATGACAACAACTTTGAAAATATAGAAGATATGGATAAGTTTCTAGACATATGTAAATTACCAAGACTGAACCAAGAAGAGATAGAAAACCTCAACAGACCAATAACAAGCAAGGGGATTGAAGCAGTAATTAGCAATCCTCCAACAAAAGAAATCTGGGTCGGGATGGC
>NW_007732663.1:63207-63849 GCF_000696425.1 Galeopterus variegatus
AGACACAACAAAAAAAAGAAAATTATAGGCCAATATCCTTGATGAACCTAGATGCTAAAATACTCAACAAAATATTAGCAATCAGAATACAGGAACGTATTAAAAAAATTATACAGTATGATCAAGTGGGATTCATCCCAGGGATGCAAGGATGGTTTAATATATGAAAGTCAATAAATGTGATACATCACATCAACAAACTCAAGGACAAGGATAATATGATTATCTCAATAGATGCCGAAAAAGCATTTGACAAAATTCAACATCCCTTCATGATAAAGGATCTAAACAAATTAGGTATAGAAGGAAAATATCTTAATACAATAAAAGCCATTTATGACAAGCCCACCACCAGTATCATTCTGAATGGGGAAAAATTGAAGGCCTTCCCCTTAAGGACAGGAACAAGACAAGGAGGTCCATTCTCACCACTTCTATTCAACATAGTACTGAAGGTACTAGCTAGAGCAATTAGGCAAGAGAAAGAAATAAAGGGAATCCAGACTGGAAAAGATGGAGTCAAACTTTCTGTATTTGCAGATGATATGATACTATATATAGAAAAAACCACACTGAGATACCATCTCACCCCAGTTAGGATGGCTAAAATCCAAAAGACTTTGAATGATAAATGCTGGCGAG
>NW_007732663.1:64755-66300 GCF_000696425.1 Galeopterus variegatus
GGGAGCTAAAAAATAAACAAATTAATTCACCCACACACACACACACACACACACACAAAAATCGGGGGGGGGGGAAGAAGATATAACAACTATACTTTTTTGAAGTTGTTACAACAAGCAAACGGAAAGGACATTCTTGGGGGGGAGGGGAGAGAGAGAGGAGGGAGGGAGGTGTTGGTGATGGGCCATAATAATCATATACATTGTATATTGACAAAATAAAAACTTAACGAAAAAAAAAAAAAAGAAAAACCTAAAGAGTCTATCAAAAAACTCCTAGAACTGGTTAATAACTTCAGTAACACAAAATAAATGCCCCCAAATCAGTAGCATTTATATACTCAAATGATGAATTAACAGAAAGAGAAATAAAGTAAGCCCATTTAAAATTGTCACCAAAAAATAAGATACCTAGGTATCAATTTAACCAAGGAGGTGAAAGTCCTCTACAATGAGAACTACAAATCACTTCTGAAAGAAATTAAAGAAGACAAAAAAAGATGGAAAGATATTCCATGCTCTTGGATGGGAAGAATTAACATTGTGAAAATGTCTATACTACCCAAAGTGATCTACATATTCAATGCAATTCCCATCAAAATACCAATGACATTCTTCACAGAAATGGAAAAAACAATTTTACCTTTCATATGGAAAAACAAAAGACCCTGAATAGCGAAAGCAATCCTGAGGAAAAAAAAAAAGCCAGAGGCATAACTCTGCCTGGCTTCATATTATACTACAAAGCTGTTGTAACCAAAACAGCATGGTACTGGTATAAAAATAGACATTCAGACCAGTGGAGTAGAATAGAGAACCTAGAAATCAGTCCTCAGGTGTATAGCCATCTGATATTAGACAAAGGCAACAAAAATCTACATTGGGGAAAAGATTGCCTCCTCAACAAGTGGTGCTGGGAAAACTGGATATCTCTATGCAAAAGAATGGAACTAGATATGCATCTCTCACCATACAATAAAATCAACTCAAAATGGATTAAAGACCTAGGTATAAGGCCTGAAACTGTAAAATTACAAAGGGAAAATATAGGTGAAACACTTCAGCAGTTAGGTCAGGGAACAGGCTTTATGAACATGAGCCCAAAAGCACAAGTAGCAAAAGAAAAAATAAACAAATGGGGCTATATCAAACTAAAAATTTTCTGCACAGCAAAGGAAACGATCAACAGGGTGAAAAGACAACCTACAAAGTAGGAGAAAATTTTTGCTAACTATGCATCCAATAAGGGATTAATATCCAGAATATACATAGAACTCAAGCAATTATACAGAAAAGAAATAAACGACGCAATTAAAAAATGGGCAAAGGAGCTGAATAGACATTTTTCAAAGAAAGGCATACAAATGTCCAACAGATACGTGAAAAAATGCTCAACATCACTAGTCATCAGGGAAACGCAAATTAAAACCACATTGAGATACCATCTCACTCCAGTCAGATGGGCTATAATCAAAAAGACAGTGAATAATAAATGCTGGTGAGGGTGTGGAGAGAAGGGAACACTACTGCACTGTTGATGGGACT
>NW_007732663.1:66588-67776 GCF_000696425.1 Galeopterus variegatus
ATAAATACCACATGTGCTCACTCATATGTGGGAGCTAAAGGAGAAAGGAAGGAATGAAAGAGAGACCACAGTAGTGCCCTGTTCTAACAGAGGGAGGGAACATTCCTAGGGCTACAAATTGGAGTAGGGGGGAAGAGGGGAAGGGAGAGGGAGGTTAGAGGATAATTGGGTAGGGATAAGGGGTACAAAAGTAATTTCTGGTAATGGGTATGCCCCCAGTATGAATATGACCCTCACATCATGGGCAGGAGGGGTGACAATTAGCTTTGTATCTCATGAATATTCTTAATAAATTAATTAATTAATTAGGAAAATAAAATAAAATAAAATAAAATTGTTGATCTGTTGCTTTTCATTCTGGTAATGATTAAATGTAGCAGAGGACACTGTCCATTAAACTCATTCTGAGTTTGTAATGATAGACATTGTGACCTGCATTTAAGAAAGGCTTTACTTCTATTCTCTTATGGGAGTGGACCCTGAGGGAGGGGGGCAGTGCATCAAGCTCATCCAAAAGTGTAATCAAATAGCTACAATACGAAGTTGAAAGGGAAGGAAAATGCTTTCTGCTTCATCAACCTAACTTTCATGGTCGCGTTAGTGATGTTGGTAGCCCTACATGAGCATTAAGTGTTGGGAGTGAAGAGGAAAGTCTGCACTAAACTTCTGAAGTTTGGCCCAAAACAAGGGTGATCATATGATTAATCATTCAAACTGGGGCACTCTGTAGAAAGGAAGGGGACATTATTAATAATTAGGCCTAGGCAACAGTCGTGGACTGGGACTGTCCTGGCCTAAGTGGGACACATGGTCACACTGCCCATAACCAATTCCTCACGTGGAATCGAAGGCCAAGAAATAGTCAACTATACTAAAAACCTAATGCTATGCTACCTAATACTTTTTGGTGACACCCATGGCTGACTTTTAGCTGTGGGTAATAGACTCTCAAATTTTAAAAAGCACCCCTCACCAATTCCTGTACCAATGTGACTTTCTTCTTTCCATATCTTAGGTATATGTTTGCATCAAATTACCAATAATTGCATCTAAACTAACAACATTATTGCTTGTTCATATACAACCTGTGTTCCATTTCAACCATGAGATTTTTTTTGAAGGAACAGAGTGGTTAGTCAATTTTCCTCACTATATATGTCTTGAGTATGTTTGTGTTTGCTCCTAATT
>NW_007732663.1:68758-70293 GCF_000696425.1 Galeopterus variegatus
GAGCGCCGCCGCGCTTCCCAAGCAGCGCACTATCCAGTGCGCCACCGGGCCGGCCCATCATTGTAAGAATTTTGAGAAATGCAGTCTAGCTGCATTCCCAGGAGAAACAGAAAATAGGTTAGTTTAGTTACCTAGCTACTCTATGCCACAGAGTTGAGTCTTCCATACCATTCGGTTGGCACATTAAGCAAGAATTATATCTATTACAATAAGTTAAGAACTTGGTAGAGACATATGTACTTCGTGTAAGAATAGCACAGACCCCAAAGCTTTATTAAGGCCTTTGCAGAGGCAATAGATCAAATAGAGTCAGATACGGTCTTTAATAATTCACTTAACCTCTATGTGTCTCAATTTCCTCATCTGTAAAATATAGGTAAAAACACCTAGCACCATTCCTGGCACATAGAAAGCTCTGGTAGTTATTATTAAGATTATTTCTTAGGCCTTCATAACGGAATGTGTTATGTACCTATATTTCATTCATCGTAGTTTTTGTTTTGTTTTGTTTTGCTTGTGGCTGGCCAGTATGGGGATCCAAACCTGTGATCTTGGTATTATAAGGTTGCACTCTAACCCACTGAATTCACTGGCCAGCAATTCATTATAGTTTTGCTTTGTTTTGTTTTTGTAGTACCTTTCCAACTGAGGAAGCTAAATTAATTGGTCTTTAATGAACATATCTGCCCTAAGGCATAATATTACCTTTCATAGTACAAGGGCTTCCTTTAGTTCTCCAAGAGTTATTAAGCAATAACTGGTGATGCAGGTACCACTTTGATTCCTGCAAGGTCCTATTGATAATCCATCTAGTTTCTCAATGCACAGTTCAATTCTTTCTTTCTTTTCTCATATTCTGTTCAGGCCTTCCATTTTCCCTTGTGATAAGCACTTGATTCTGGGCTATCTTTGAGTCCTTTCATTGGATACTTTTGTAAGATATAGTAAATATCAGTTCAAGAATTATTGGCATTGACAATTACAGGTTGTTCAAAATTAAGAACTGTCTTCAGGCCAGATTCCCATTAGACACCATTTTTTGGCACAGTATATACTGTCATTTTTATTTTTGCATTTGCCTTCAGGAAAGAGAATGCCATGGGCTTACATACATATGGCAGGAGAAAAAGGGAAAAACACATAATAATAGGCATTTACATACATTAACTTATTTTATTCTCATACATTTAATCCTATTAGATGGGTATTAATATCCTCATTTTAATAAAATGAGTAAATTCAGAGAGATCAGTTGACTTGTCTAATTTTGAGAGAAGCTTTAGGGTTCACGGAAGACACATGCTATTTTCTAAGCCAGAGTTTCTCACAGTATGGTCTGGGGACTGTCTACTTCAGAATCATCAGAACCCCAAGCAAGACCTACAGAACCCAAATCTCTAAGGGTGACTCTCAGAAACTTTCATTTTAAATGATCATATTTAATGTTGGAGCCCCACTACAAACCAGCTGGAATTCGCCACTGCTATCCTACTGCATTAGAGAAGTCACTCTGGCTAAGGAGGGCTATGACCCAC
>NW_007732663.1:71139-72179 GCF_000696425.1 Galeopterus variegatus
TCGCCACTGCTATCCTACTGCATTAGAGAAGTCACTCTGGCTAAGGAGGGCTATGACCCACTGGTGCAAACCCAATAAACATTTTCACTCCTAATATTACTGAACCTCTCAGATTCATTTGATATTATTGATCACTCCATTCTTGAGAGTTTTGGCTTTTATAACAAGTCCTGGTCATAGTTCTACATGATCCCTATTTCTTTTCTATCTTCTTTGTGAGTTCCTCTTCTGCTCATACTTTAAATGCTGACATCCTCCAAGGTTATATCCAAGTCCTACCGCTTTCTTCATTCACACTCTCCTCCTAAAGGTGGCTAAGACTCCTTACCTGCTGTCCATTTCTCCTGCCCTGAGATTCAGATACGCATACCCAGTGATCTCTGTGTCTGACTGTCTACCTCATTCTCCAAGAAAATCCAAACTGAACTAATCAGTCACACACGTATACTACTATAGTTTCATAAGGAATTTATTAAACTACTTATTCAAATATAAGATACCCACTGGAGAGCACACATCTGAATGGTACGCCTTGATGAATTTATAGAAAGTGCACACACCTATGTAAGCAGAACCCACATCAAGAAAGAGGACATGACTGGTAGCCAGTAACCTTCCCATGTCCCTTTTATAGTCATCATCCTCCCTACTCTAAAAGTAAATATCTTGACTTCTAATACCATGATTAGTTTTGCTTGTTTTTAAATGTTATATAAATGAAATTATATAATATATTCACTTTGTGTCTGATTTCTTTTGCACAATATTCTATTTGTGAGGTTCTTCCATGTTGTTGTATGTAGCTGTAGTGTGTTCATTATCATAACTAAGTGATATTTTACTGTATTAATAAACCACAATTTATTTTTCCATTCTACTGCTGATGGACATTTTGGTTATTTTAAGCATGGGGTTATTACTTACAGTGAAGGTATAATATCGTTGTACATGTTTTTTGGCAAACATAAATACACATTTCTACTAGCTATATACCCAGAAGTGGGATTTCTGGCTCAAGTTACACATAAGGTGACCTTTGT
>NW_007732663.1:72627-84760 GCF_000696425.1 Galeopterus variegatus
TACTAGCTATATACCCAGAAGTGGGATTTCTGGCTCAAGTTACACATAAGGTGACCTTTGTCGATGTTTCCAAACACTTTTCCAAAGGGTTGTGTCAATTTACACTCCTGCCAGCCATATATGAGAGTTTCAACTTCTCTATCCTCACCAACACTTGGTATCATCAGACTATTTTTACTTTAGCCATTCAGGTTCATGTGTGAATTCAATTTGCATTTTTCTGGGGACGTATCACTAATCATTTTTGCATGCTCTGTTTCATCAGGTTGGTGCCACCATCCACCCAGTCACAAGCTAGAAATCTGGGCATCATCTTTGTCCCTCTTGTTCCTTTACCCTCACATACTAATTTTTATCACATAAATATTTCTCAAATCTCTCAGCTCACTAACATCAATTACTGCCAAAACCTTTATTCAGAGCCTCATTGTTATTTCTCCATTTGCTACTTCCATGGCCTCTTAAGTGGTTTCTTATTCTCTTTGCCCCCAAATAAGTCATCCACAAAAATCATCAGAATGACCTACCCCAAACCCATATCTGCCATGTTTTTCTCCCATGTTTAAACATTTCCACGGCTCCCTACCCCCTCACTCAGATTAGAGAAAGCTTAAGCCTCTTAAAATAGCATGTAAGACCCACCAAGTGTCTGCTTCCCACCTTCGCATTTGGACTCACCCCTCATCATTTTCCGCCACTGGCTCCACACTCCAGCAATGCCAAATTCTCTTCTGAGTGTTTCTTTTCCTCCGGAAATCTTCCATCTCCTCACTCAAAAATCCATCCCACATGTCCTGTGCTGCTCTTGAAAAGTCTCAGTTTACAGTAAGTCAATGAAGTGACTGCCAAACCTTCAGGAATTTCCTTTCCATAAGATGTTTATATTTTAAAGGAGCATGAAAAACAGTCTCTAACTGGAATTTTTAGCATTAGCGTGCACGTAGAAGAAATACAAAATTACACCATGAGGCTTGCAGCCTATGCATATAAACAGCCCTTCTAAATAATGATTCTTGAGTATATTTAGGAAAGAAGAAATCTGTATCCTGACGTAAGTCTTTACAATTAAATTGCAGATAGATCAAAAGTTTAAATATATATTAAAATAACGAGTGTTAGAAAAAAGTTTCTTTTAAAATTATGATAGGAAAAGCCTTTCTATGCATCATTAAAAAAAACTGAAAGAAAAGATGGATAAATTTGATTCCATAGGAGAAAAGGCAAAACATAAATTTAAAAAAAAAATAGTATAAATACAGTCGAAAGACAATAGTAAACTGGATGTAGTGCACTAGACAAAAAAAACTGAAAGAAAAGATGGATAAATTTGATTCCATAGGAGGAAAGGCAAAACATAAATTTAAAAAAAAAAATAGTATAAATACAGTCGAAAGACAATAGTAAACTGGATGTAGTGCACTAGACTTTCTGTACATTGTTATCGCCTGATCAAACTGGTATGGGCTTTGTGGGAGCAGTGTGGCACTTGTGCCAAAATGTAAAATGTTCATTCAGTGAGCAATCTCATTTTGGAGCCATTAACATGGTTATATGTTGACAAAATGTTTATGACTTATTCTTAAAAGGAGAAATAAGTAGGTGACATGCTGGTTTTAGAGCAATTTTATTTGTGTAAAATTATATATGAACCTAACATTTAAAAAAATTATATACACATATATAAATATGCATGTGAGTGTTTAAGCACAGAGAGGTGGAGATCTCAAAGGACAGAGTAAGATTCTAAGGCATGAGGACAGAGACACTTTTCTCTTTCTCACACATTTGAATCTTCAGTGCTGTCACATAGTACATGTTCAATAAATACTTGGGGGAGGAAAGGATTCAGCACAGGAAGGAAAGAGGTAAGGAGGGAGAAATGGAAAGATGATTTGCCAATATATTTAATGGTTGATAGACTTTTGGATTGTTTTTACTTTTAACATTGTACCTTTCTATATTTCCTCAATTTTTTTTTCCTCCAAGGAGCATATATAATTAAAAAAACAATAACAAAGCTATTTTAACAAATAAAAGCGTTGTAGCTAGATGTATAGGATATATTTTGGGGTCTGTGAGAGATCCCAGAGTAGTACGAGACTAAGGAGAAAGGGCTTTCACATCGCTAACCAGCAAGAATGGGTTTTCATTTCCATTGTAGTTCCAGTACTCTCTTGCCACCAAAAAGGTAACCATTTCATCCCCAAGTGAAAATAAGAGACTCTCACCCTAAACATGGGAGGTCGTGCTGACAGTTCTCAAATCCTACGTTCCTCTGCCATTGGAAGTCCCTTGAGTAAACTGGCTCCATCTCAGCCTTCCCCTAGAGACCCTTTATCAGTATTAGCCCGACACATGGGATTTGCACTATTGACCTAATCAGAGTTGTCTCCAACCTCCTTCCTCTCTCCCCAGCCCTCTCACATAACCTCTGCAGTTTTTCTCTCAGTCACTGATTTCCATCTTTTAGGTGTCCTAAGCACATGATCCAGCTCTAGTTTCTGCAACAGACAAAAAGAAAAATGTCCGCCTGCCAGGAGAGGAAACAGGATGCTAAAGTGGTGCCTCATTTGCCCCACATAAAATGCTTCTGTCTGGATCTTCTCCCAGAATCCTTGGGAGAAGAGGCTGCCGCCAATGGAGTATACTTTTTCAGATGGAGTTTGGCAAGTTACAGTCTCACTTCCCTCCGTGCTGTGGAAACACTCAGGCCAGATTACAGGAATGCAGCCTCTTTGGGGTGTGCCCTCAAAATGCCTCTAGAAGCTGAGGCCAGTGCTCTACTGTGTTATCTGTCCAGGGCTGGAGACAGCAAGGCTCCAGTCAGCTCAGACTCGTGACTCAGCACTTTGCTTGCAAAGGCTTTTATAACCTGGCCCCTAATGTTGACAGAGACCACCTATTTCTTTCTAAATGAATAGGAACCAAGTTTAGTTTCAGGGCACTTTTCCAAGTAGTTGGTCTTAGGCCTAGAGAACTGATGCACTTGCCCTTGGCTTGGTATCTTTTTGTGTGTGTGTGTTTGCATAAATATAAATAAAACTCTTTATGACAATAAAAAAAAGCTTTAGTTTCAGGAGTGTCACAAATCAATGATTAAATAACATGCTACGAGATCCCACGTTACGTTGCTTCATTTTATGCTTATCTTAGGAAAAAAAAAAAAAAGTCAACCAAAATCTCAGGCAGTAAAGAAATTTTTACAATGAACATTTTGTAGTATAAATGCTCTAATGAAGGATCATTTTAAGAATGATTCAACATTTCTGAAGATTTATTATCTCCATATTAGCCTGGCATGTACAGCCCCTGAAATCTGGCTTAGTTTATCTTCACCATTCAAATATGTGACCAAACTTGTCACATTCCCTCCTACTTGCCATACTCTTCTGTGTCCTGAATGTTCCACACAACATTCCCACCCCTAGTGTTTGCCCATAGTTCCCTTGTAGTGCTCGTCCTTAGCTTATCTAAAGACTTCTCCACTTGCAAAACTTAACTCACACATTCCTTTCATCATGATGTGTTAGCCAGCAGCAGCCCACAGAAGGCAGCCTTTCCCTTGGGTCCTGCTGCATGTATCTACTAAATCATTGATTGAACACTTAATATGTAACGTTACTGTTAATCTTAAGTGCATCCTTTCTTTCCAGGAAGGTTGATTATAAACTCATTTATAACTTTGGATTACATCTTAGTGTTTTTGATCTTCATCACCTTGGCCTGTACTTTCACAAAGTTGACCCGTGCACAAACACAAAAAGCATCTGCTAATTATTTACTGAACAGTCCTAACTGTGAGGAGACCAAGAGAGTACTCCTCTGCAGGACTAAGTAGCCCAGAAAATTCCTGGGATTAGTTGTTCTTTGCTGAATCAGTTGTTTACACAGCACAAAAAATAATTTCCCTCTTTATTATTACAAATCTGATTATTAACATCAGGCTCCCCACAGCTTTCTCCTCTTCACATAAGAAAGAAGATTGCAATTTTATAGAATGCTAAGTACTACAGTCGTACAACTTAGAAGCTAACAATAGAAAAATAAAATAACATCTGTCCAGTATATTCTTTTGTGTGTGTGGGGTTTTTTTGGAAATAAGTGTGGTTTTTAATTCTTCTAACCATACACTGGATAAACTCACTTATACCCACTCACTTATAGCACAGGGATTTCGCCTAGCAGCAAACTGGAAAAATCTTATTAAAATGCATATCTGATCATGTTACTAATGTGGTGGAAATAAAGACCACATACTTAACCTTCTAAATCAGGTCTCTGCTATCTTCAAACAAATGGACAAAATGAGAGGAGCTTACGAAAAGCAGTGACTCCATATCTCTACTTGATGTTTTAGAGTTGCAATTTTACTTCTACTTGCTCTTTTGTGCAACTGGCTTAGTACTTTAAGCAAATGATCAGGGGAGTCCTTACAACAGCTGTCATTTTTTATGGTTAACAGTCTCCTTCCAATAACAGCATTTTTTTTTTTTTTACTTAAACAGGGACTTCACTAAGAAGACGTAATCAGGTACTCAACTTCAGTAGTCACAGATGCAAATTAAATTCACAGTTACAATATTAAATGTTGTCATGTATAACTTTCATACACTGCTGGGGAAACTATAAAATGCTAAAACCATTTGTAGAACTGTTTGGTAGTTTCAATACACATACACAAGACCCAGAAAAGTGGGTCCTATATATTTACCCAAGAGAAATGAAAATTTATCTCCAAATGGTTCTATAAGAATTTTCATAGCAGCCTATTCATGATAGCCAAAATTTGAAACAACCCCAGTGTCCACTAACTGAATAATGGTTACTTGTGATTTAAATACAAAAGGAAATATTACTCAATGGTAAAAAAAAGAATCATCTACCTGTACATAGAACATGGATGAGTCTCAAAAACGTCATGTTAAGTAAAACACATACGTTTTCACTTACGTGAATTCCAAGAATAGGCAAAACTAATCTATAGTGATAAAAATAAGGAAGTGATTTCCCGGGGTGGGATGGAGAATTGATTGGAAAGGGACAGAAGGGTACTTTTTGAAATGATGGAAATTTTCTAAATTTTGCTTTGAGTGGTGATTACAAAGATGTATGCAACTGCAAAACTCACTAAACCCATCAGATATGTGCTTTTTTTAATGTGATTTATACCTAAATTATATTTGAAATAAAAGTTTCTTACAGCTTCAGTTTTGTTTCGTTCGAAAATCTAACAGGACCTGGCTTACACAATTGTTGTCAGAATTAAATGGGATAATATATGTGACAAACTTATCATAATGTAGTGAATTCTATGGATTGGCTCTCAGATTCCCCCATCCCTACAGAAGGACTGAAACACTCATTTCCTAATGTGATGGGAGAGTTGACAACTCACAACTGAGTTTTATCTCCCAGCAAATACCCTCAGCTAAAGAACATATTCCATTCCCAGAGGTATGCTGTATTCAATGACTAGTAGATGTGAAGTTATGAAAGCCTCTTGCCCCAATTCCAGACAACTCTTTAGGGCCACCCAGTTTTAGAGCTTCCTCTGGTATTGTCTGAGGCTATTATTGTATTATTGTGATTATATCACAGCTCACTTTCCCTCTCTGCTACACCCTGTTTCCGTCATTCCGTACAATTGTTGATCCCCATAGCACACTCAAATAAACTTCCAGCATGCAAATACCTAACTCTGTATGCTTCCCAGTGAAGCCAACTTGCAACAGTTGGTGACAAGAGTATTTCAAGGTAGCAGTTTCTAACAGGGGATTTTATTTTTTTAAGCCAATTAATTTTTTTTCAAGGAATTTCACATGTTGAGATTCCTTCCACTGCCCATCAAGGTCATCTCTAAAGCTTCAGCACAGGGATTCCCCTAGCAGCAAACTAGAAAAATCTTATTAAAATGCACTTCTGATCATGTTACTAGTGTGGTAGAAATAAAGAGACCAAATCAGGTCTCTGCCATCTTCAAACAAATGGACAGAATGGGAGAAGCTCACAAACAGCAGCGACTCCATGTCTCTGCTTGATGTTTTAGAGTTGCAATTCTACTTTTACTTGCTCTTTTGTGCAACTGGCTTAGTACTTTAAGCAAATGATTGGGGGTATCCTTACAACAGCTGTCATTTTTTATTGTTAATAGTCTCCTTCCAATAACGGTTTTTTAATCTAAGTAAAAACATTATCTTGTTTTTGTACGGAACTTTGGCAGAGTCTGTCTTTCTGTAGAGGGTAGGTAGGAGGTCGTGGGCATTTTTGGTAGAGGAGGGGTGAATGGGGACTTCATCATAAGTCAGCCTATCTAGGTGCTGGTGCCAAAAACCTAATTCAAAGTAGCTCAAGCAATTAGAAGACTAATGGGGAGGAGAGGGCACAGGGTAGAAATCTGTGAAGTTTTAGGAAGCAGAACCAGAGCACTTTAACAGATCTCAGAGTCTAGAAGGGGGGCACTGAAAGCTGTCAAAATTCTCCCTCTCTCAGTAGCTTATGTTTCTGCTTCTCGTGCATTGCATATCCTCTCCCACTCAGAAACGATTTTCTACCAGGCAGGGAAATGTCTGCCAGCAGCAACAGCCCACCCTTGCGGTTTCCCCAACAACAAGCAAGATTGCCTCCTCCGCAGCCTGTGTGGGTTAAGTACCAAGCCCCTGGCCAATCGCTGAGGCAGGGGAGCTGAGGTCCTCAGATGGGTCCACTTCTGGTCAGTCCTCCATTGCTACCAATCACCCTGGCTGGGGAGGCAGGGTCATGAGGTCTCGTGAGATGATGGCTGTTCTCACTCAAGCAACTGTTAAAGCAGTTTCCCAGGAGCAGAGATAGAGTTGGGTAGATGCTGGAGGAGTCTTGCATCTTTTCCTGCAGGAGGCTTTTCGGTGGCCTTTCGCTCTGTAGGATGTTCCTCAAAGCACGTTCATGATCTGGGTCTGTCTTTATAGTTTCGTGCCTTGTTCTGTGATTCTGAATGGATTTCTTTCCTCAGCTAAGCCCTTTGTTCACTTCTGCACTCCCCTGTCTCATCTACTTAGCAAACTCCTGCTTAATTTTCAAGATTCCATTCCAATGTCACCTCCTTGGAGAGATATTGCTGCATCACCATCCTTACTCAGGCAATTTCTCCCCACTGTTGGCCTCCATAACTTCTTGTTCAGATCACTATAGTTTTCAGCACCTAGTTATAGTTAACAGCCATAATTGCTTAATGTTCTATTGTCTCTTTTCCAGACCATGGGCTAGATTGGTCTCTCTTTATCTTTGTGCTTGGGGCCGAACGCAGTCCCCCAGGCTTCGTAGATGTTTGTAGAATAAACAGGTGAATAAATAGAGAAAGGAAAGCCATCTACATCTAACCAGGTTTACATGTTCTTTAGAAAAGAGTTTACAGAGGCTTCTATAATTCCAAAGCCTGTCAGTTTGTATAGAACCATGTTTGTAAGTCAGGGTAGTAGTTGCAGAGCAAACCTCAACATTGTGTTTAAATTAAGCTACATTTAGCAGTTTGTATGCTGGGGCAGGGCTTAGAACAGCTGAGAGACATAATTGAAGATAAGAAAATCACAGGATTTCAGAGAGGAAAACATGTGTTTTGTATTTTCCAGGGCAGTTCAGATTTTAAGTAATCTGTCCCATTGCCTCCCTAAGTATACTAGTTTCTGTTAGGTTTGTCTGATATCTTGGTAGAGAAAAATGTAATAATACATAAATTAATCTGTCTAGTTTCTAATAGAAAAGAGTCAGGAAAAGGAAGGCACAAAGGGATTGAGTGGAATGATAAGGATTTCTCCTAATTTGAACATTTTAGTGTAGTAGACTAGTCTGGTGATTCAAGACAGAGAGAAGCAAATCTATGGAAATTATTAAATTAAATATTCAATGTTACCATTTAAGGATGAAACATCAGGGTATCACTGTTACTGAGGTACTTGATGTCTTAGGTAAATGTTTATTTTCATGAAAAAAGCCTATTGTTGCCTTCTCACTCTTTTTGTCCTGGCCCCAAAATCAAATAATTAATTCTCCTGTGTTGATAATGTTTTTAATTTTAGGGAAAAATAAAACTTAAAACAGTGGTTCCCAATTCTAGATGATCTTTTACGTCTATTGCAGGGATACTCTACCATTCTCCTACCTCCTGTTCTCTTGCTAGATTCTAGCTCTAAGTAGCTTTCAAGTGGAACCTACATGAAAGCTCTTTAAGAACAGCTTCCCAGGCAATTCAGATTGAGACGACTGATCTTGTAAACTTGTGTTTCTCAGGATATGGTCCTAGTCTAACTCAATCAGAGTCACCTGGGTGTTTAAGAAAAAGCTGATGCTCAGGCCCTGCTTAGGGTCTATTGAATTAGAGCCTCTGGATGGAAAGGTCCACAATCTGTACTTTAAGTATGTTCCCCAGATGATTCTCATGAACACTAATATTTGAGATCCACAATTTCTGACTTAAAATAAATAAATATTGATGATGGCTAACATCAACCTTGTAATGCATATATAATAATATCTGTTAACCAGGGTGCTCAAAGATTGGGAATTCTAAATAACTTAATTTTGTGGAAAATCCATCCTTAACTGAACTGGGAGAGCTCTCATCTTCTGAGTATAATCAAAAAGTCCAACACTTCCAGAAATTCGATGTTATAAACCCACCATGGTTATATTTGCACACGGGACCCATCAACCTCTTGAGAAGGACCACCCTAACAGAAGAAAATTTGAAGAACCCTCACTTGATCCAAAGGCAATGGGCTGATGCCAGGAGGGACAGCAACCAGAGAGAGGGAGGTAGTAAAAATAAGGACTTTATCCATCAAAAATTAAAACTTGTAAAACTTTCAGCATACTCAGTCTCCTGGTTTTTATCACAGACCAAACATGAAGAGGGTGAGGGATGATTTCCAATATTGAGGTGGCTGGTTAAGTGCACACTATGGCACTAAAAATGGTGGCTTCTGCTCACAGTCTTCACTGAGATGGAGAAGTGGGAGCAGAGCCACACATGCATTCACTGGGAAGTCAGAGCAAAGTCCACTGTGGCTAGAGCTTGAGGGGAAGAGAATAGTGAGCCTTGTGTGATGCTGAAAAGATAATGTTCTTCCTAGCACATGAGATGCAAATGCTGAGGACTTCCAGAAATCATTTGATTTTTGGAGTGAGTAATTTTCTTGTAGTTTGCAGACGTGTATGCATCTGGAGAAATACTCACTTGCTACTATTTTCATGAAACTCATAGTGCTTAAAGAAACAAATATTGTGTATATGGTTCCCTTATTGGAAGTCATTACAAAATGCCATGTTCCTGCCATAGTAATTGGAGTAAGGAAGGTTAACCTACAGCAATAAGAAAGAGCACTAGACTGGACACCAGAAGCCGAGTATTCTAATGCTGGGGCTCATCCTGTGCTGTGAGACTTTGAACAAGCTTTAGTTTCCTTTGCCATCTACCACCTAGGGCTCTGCAATGATTAAATTAAATAATAAATGGGAAGGTGTTATACAAATGTAAGGTGGGCTGACTATAATTGAATTTGCTCTTGATTGAGGAGCCTTGGTGATTAGTGAACAGTTCTCTGAAGCCACTGTTCTAGAGGTTGCACCTAAAAGCCTGTAGAACCTTAGATATAAAGTATACTTAGGCCCTGACCCTGGATATTCTGATGTGAGGGAGGGAAAGCTTCTACATATACATTAAAAATTCTTTGGATGATTCTTAGGATTACCAGAGACTGAGAGCTAGGCTTTAGCATGGAGGTCAGAGATGAATGGACAGAGTCCTAGAAATCTGAGTCCTGGCTCTGTCCCCAACAAACATTTCTGTGCTGTGGGAGGAAGCTTGACAGGATCTTGAAAAGGTCACTAAATTCTCCATACTTCATTTTCCCCCTTTGTAAAATGCAGAGCTGAACATCGACCTTTTTAAAGCCACAGGCTCCTTTATTCAACGATAATTTTACTTGGAAACTTTAACATGTAAAATAGAAAAATATAGCACTGCTTTGATTTCTGCTCAGCAGTTCCCCCATGGGATTTCAAAAACCATTGTCCTGGATGGTTGATAAAATCCCTTCTGGCACTAGAATTCTATTCAAGTTGCAGAAAATCATGTAAATTTGTACTGGCTCCATTTGGGAGGCTGGAAGGTTCATGAGATACAGACATATTCATATATATGGGTATATATGTGGGTATATACATAAAAATGTATACATATATATTCTGAGAACTGTGAATTAAGGCAAGTAAGAAGATAGAGCTGGGCTTTCACCTGTTTGCTCTCATCTATTCACTGCCTTCCCTGCCCTGCTCTGTTTTCCAGATACCCTTGCCATCTGGCTTCCAGCTAGGTTTGGCCAAAAGGATGCACTGGCAGGAGGTTGGAAGACAGCAGAAAATGTAAACCAGAAAATTTCAACCCTTTCTTGCCATCTGGCTTCCAGCTAGGATGCACTGGCAGGAGGTTGGAAGACAGCAGAAAATGTAAACCAGAAAATTTCAACCCTTTTTTCTTTGTGTTGGTTGAAGTCACGTGTTTTACCCAATTCCTGTCATGGTTTTTCTCAGGAAAATTTTTCTATCACCTTGGGGGAATTCTGTCCCCAAATATCTCTTGGCTACTTGGTCCACCATTTTTTTTTCACCTTGACTTTCCAAAGGAAGAGTCAGATGGCACATAGCATGACCTGGGTCACCATATTAAAGGAATTCTATAAGAATTCCTTTTTGAGTGAATTCTATAAGAATTCCTTTAAAGTAGGTAAGGATAACCTAAGAAAAACAATTCCACTCATAGGTATACACCCAAGAGAAATGAAAACATATCTACACAATGACTTGCACACCAATGTTTTTAGCAGCATTATTCATAATAATCAATTGTTGGAAACAACCTAAAGGTTCATCAACTGGTGAATGGATGGGCAAAATGTATATATCCATATGGTGGAATACTATTGAGCAATAAAAAAGAAACAAACTACTAATACATCCTACAATGTTGATAAACTTCAAAAATGTTACACTAGGGAAAGATGCCAGACACAAGAGACAACATCTTGTATGATTATATTTATATGAAATGTCCAGTAAAGGCAAATTTATACAGACATAAAGTAGATTAGTGGTTGCTTGGGGATGGGGGTGGAGATTAATCCATTAAAGGAGCATGAGAAACCTATTGGGTTAATGGAAATGTTCTAAAACTGATTTATGGTGATGGTTGCCCAACTTGAGAAATGTACTAAGAAATCATGAATTGTATATTTGATGTGAGTGAATTATATGGTAAGTAAAATATGCCTCAATAAAGTCATTTTTAAAAAGGAGAAAGGTAATAGGCAGCAGCACTCTTATTAATCTAAGCCTTTTAGAAACCAATCAGTTACTATGTCACTTTCAGCTACCTTATCCACATATCTATGTCATTTTCAAGGACTTCCATCACAAAACAGTGTTGAGAACATTGCTGAAATCTAAACAGGTTATCATTACTCTGGTACTCCTGTGTATCCATTCAGTTCCATCAAAAGAGATGATATGGTCTGACTTGGTTTGGGCTCTAATAAATGTTTACTGATTTTAAAAAACAGGATCATGTGCTTAGAGGTTCAGGACTTTAAACTCTCACCATTCTCTACCCCCCAAATGGTCCAGAAGCTGGTGGTCTAATACCAATTCCTACCAGATATTTGGAGAAATATTAACTGGTGCCAGAAAGTCAGCACTCAGAGGTTTAGAAGAAGATGCTTGCCATTGTTCCTGGCACCCAGTAGTTGGGAGATAGGTGATAAACAAATGCTTTTAGAAATAATTTCTGCCCAACATGGTTATAGCTTTAATTCCTATGATCTAAAGGAATCTTGTTTATCTTGCTGTGTTGTGGTAATAAGGTGCTCGCTGTGAAAGGCTGCTGCTTGTAACAGTGCTCCATGACTCACTTAATAATCTATTGATTCTTCCCACACTGGGTTTGTCATTACCTCCAGACTAAAATCTGCTTTTCTGATCTCACTGTTCACAGATCAGCCATCAACAGCCCATTGAGTATTGGACCACGATCTTTAAAATTACTGAGCTGGATATTTCATTTCTTAGTTTTATTATTCGTTCATGCTTTCTGTCAGAGGGAAAATAA
>NW_007732663.1:85900-88946 GCF_000696425.1 Galeopterus variegatus
CAGAGTAGGTATTCTGAGACATTTTGATTCTGGGTTGAAATCAGGCTGAGTTTCAGACCTTTTGGGGAGTACAAGAGGAAAGCAGACTACAGAATTAACCTGAAAATTTAAGATCTGCATAACTTTTAGACTCTGAAAGCTCTCTGCTTGGAGCTCCTCCCTTGGGATCTTTGCAGCTGGGTGGAGTAAAGGAGGGACAGCTGCTGGTCCTTTGCTAATTGAATCTTAAGGGAATTCCAGTACATCCCCCTCCAGCCACACATTATTCCCACTGGGAAGGAGATGTCCATGCCCAGTCCAAATCCTGTATATGCGCTCTTCTGCATTGCTTCTCCTCTTCCCCACCACATCTCATGTTCATTTCATCTCCCCTTAATAGATGCCTAAATGCCTGATGTGTGACAGCAATGCCTGTTCCCATGGAGCCGCAGCTTGTGAGAAAGCTTGAAACAAAGAACAAGGTGGAAAACGGCCTCCTCACTGGTGACAGAAAGAAGCTGCCCTGATGAGGAAATCAGTTCCCAGCTCCTGCTGCTAAATTCCCCAATTCTGCTTTTGATTTTATGGTGAAATAATTGCTCCCTTAGAAAGGCAACACACACAATAGAAAAAATATTGATTCTATAACCTGATTTTGATAAATTCTACCAAAGTAGAAAGAATGATCCATACACGGATAGGGCCTCCTGATTAAGCCACTAAGATTTCATCTCCTGTTGTGCCTTTATATTGTTGGGAGAACTCTAAAGGTCGAAGTTATACTTCAGAAAATTTGGAAGAAAATAATCATCTGTGTATCAGCTTGTGCACGTTTTTAAAGAACGTAGCACATGTCAGATACAATGCTGGGAGCTGAAGAAACAAAGATGACAGAGCCCCTGCTTTCCGGGAGCTCACACTTTAGAAAGGTGGGCATATGAATAACTCGCTATATAATGTTGTGTTATTTAGAAAATGCAATAGGAACACAGACGAGGTAGCAAAGAACTGTGACGAAGTAGAGTTTCAGAGAAAGCTACAGGAGAAAGGACATTTATGTTGGGCTTCCAAGGATGAATTGAAATTTTAGTTCACATACTTGTCTAAGGGCATTTCAGCAGAGGCAAACTGAATAAAGGCCTTGAGAAAAGGAAGTGCATGACATACCCAAGGAACACGTACACCTGAAGGGGTTAGAGAGCTAGGTAACATTTCATCATCAGCATCACCATCATTTGGGGCTGTTTGTTTAATTTTTCGGTTTCTTGAGCCCCAGCTGAAACCCACTGAATCAGAGTATCTTAAAATGGGGACCAGGAATTTGCATTTCAGAAAGACTTCCCCCCCTCCCCAGACCCCCCGCTCCGACTCCCTCCATCAAGACTGATGAGTAAAGGTGGAGGACCATCTGATTTAGGCTGTTCTGGGTAGGGTGGGGAATGCAGGAAAGAACACAAAATAAGGCTATGACTCCAAGTCATGCGTAGTTATGTGCATATAATACTGTCAGACAGACTGATCAATTCACTTCCAAATATGCTCAATCAAATAAACAGAACTCACTGTAAATTATAAGTTTATTAGAAATTGTAAAACTTCTATAAACAGAAGCCCACTTGTTGTAAATTGAGAGAGTTAAAAGGCAAAGATGCGATGGAGCCTGCTTGAAAATGGGAAAATGTCTTGCAGACTATTCTCAGCTCCAAGGAGAATATTCTTCTCAAATGACTCTGGGGATCTTGATTAAAATCTCCAATTGCTCAGGAGCACAAAACTGTCTCAAGGCATCTCAAAAGAGAATCGTCTCAGGGTTGCTCACAACAGTCCTTCCATCCTCAAGCTTAGTTGTATCTCTATATAGGCATAGGTGAAAGCAGAGACACTGAAGAAGTCAGGGCCAAGAGCAAGCCAGGAAGTTGATGAACTTCTTGTCTGAGACACAGAGCCTGCACCAGAGGGACTGGAAAAGTGTAAACAAAGATACTGACTTATGGGCCAAGGAAACCTTAATGATTTGATGATCCCAGTAAACATTCATTCATTTAATCATTCATTTGAAGAGCACTGTAGAATGATAGTTCTCCTCATACCCAGACAGAGCAAGAAATACTCTTGAAAGATAGGCAGCATCATTTTGGTAAGATGACATGGCAGACGGCTTGCTGTTTCTATATAGGCATAGGTGAAAGCAGAGACACTGAAGAAGTCAGGGCCAAGAGCAAGCCAGGAAGTTGATGAACTTCTTGTCTGAGACACAGAGCCTGGACCAGAGGGACTGGATGCTTCAGAAAAGGATGGACCTCTTCTCAATGGGCATATCAGCATCAGTGCAAACCGATGATTTCAGCTAAGATGCAGATAACACCAATCAAACAGAGCAGCAAAATAAAGCCAGCAGGAGGCAAAATACTGGTAGCCACTCAGAGCTATGCACTTTACCAGCTGTCTTCAGAGTGATTTGTTGCTGATTTCAGAGCCATGATCTAGCTACCATCGTCCCGATAATTTCACATACCAACACCCACAAGGTGTTAGGTTGCTGGTTTATAACCATAATTCATCTACAGTGTTGACAATGTTTCTCAACAAAATCACTTTCTCCCCTTTAAAGTAACATTTGTAATATAATGGGCCCCTCCATTAAATTTTATTTTATTTATTTATTTATTTATTTATTTATTTTTGTCTTTTTTCGTGACCGGCAAGGATCGCAACCCTCAGTGTTGCACCCGTACCGGACCGGACCGGACCGGCTACGGGATCGCAACCCTTGGTGTTGCCCCCGATCCTCGCTCAGCCAGTGAGCGGCCGGTCTGTATGTGGGATCCAAACCCTCGGCGGGAGCGCCGCTGCACTTCCCAAGTGGCGCACTGTAGCAGTGCGCCACCGGGCCGGCCCCACCCTCCATTAAATTTTAGCTGAGCGTGTTAAAATGCAGAGACGTGTGTGCCACCACAGACCTTCAGAATCAGACTCTCTGAGGTTAGGGCCCAGGAATCTGAATTTTCACACACTCCCTCAGGTGATGATTCTTAAGCACATTAAAATTGAAGAACCTCAACTCTAA
>NW_007732663.1:89861-91007 GCF_000696425.1 Galeopterus variegatus
GTTTTGGTAGGTGATAGGATGTGTTTGAAAGAGCATAAGGATTTTAGCCTACATTGCTATGTAACTGCTTGAGTTCCCTGTGACATGTCTCACAGGTATCTAGCTCAGCAACCTTCCTACCATTGGCAATGTTCCCACCCTCAATCCACTCGACCCCCACTTACCCACCCCTCATCCCTGTCAAACCTGCTCTTTTTACTTTGGTCTCCATGTCACTAAATTATGTGCCACCATCTAGCCAGAAACTGGGGGTAATTTTTTTTTTTTTTTTACCATTCTCTCTCTCTCTCTCTCTTATACCTTAATAATCATAAAGTGTAATTTTCTCTCCTAAATATCTCCATAATCTACCCACTTCTCTTCACCACTACTCCTACTACCATTGTTAGGGCTGCTACCCATTCTTATCTAGATTATTATAATAACTTCCAACCTCCAACCTTGCCTCCATCACTGCTTGCTCCATTCTGCAACAGGATGATCTTTCTTAAATTCTTATACTGTCACATCCATTGATACTCTCACTTCTTTGCCTAAACCTTCTGACTCTCAAGATAAAGCTCCAACCCACTTAAAGCCCTTTCATGATCAATTCCCTTTCCAGCCCTACAGCCCCATCTCTTTCAACCTTCCCACTGCACTAGTCAGGGTTCTCCAGAGAAACAGAACCAATAGGGTATATACAATGGTATTTCAAAAAGCTTGTGGAAAAATAGAATTGAAAGATAATACAAATCTTTCCATGAACTTTTTGAAAACCCTCATATAAATATATAAGGAGGAAATTATGGAAATTGGATCATAAAACTATGGAGGTCAAGAGGTCCCATGATCTGTCATCTGCAAGCTGGAGAACCAGGAAATCTGGTGGTATAATTCAATCCAACTTCCAAAACCTGAGAACTAGGGGAGCTGATGGTATAACTCTCAGTCTGACCAAAACCAGAAAAAATCCTGAGAACTGGATGGGAGGAGGTACCGCTGTTGTAAGATCTGGAGTCTGAAGGCCCAAGAACCAGGAGCTCCTATGCCTGAGGGCAGGAGCAGGTGGATGTTCCAGCTCAAGAAGAGAGAGAAATAATTTGCTCTTCCTACATGTTACTATTTTTTTCTGTTTTAGCCCTCAATGGATTGGACGTTGTCCAC
>NW_007732663.1:92204-95341 GCF_000696425.1 Galeopterus variegatus
GTCTTTGCAGATGTAATCAAGTTAATATGAGGTCATCAGCATGGGCCCTAATCCAGTTTGACTGGTGTTCTTATAAGAGGAAGATGCCATGTGAAGGCAGAGATACACAGGATGAATTCTGTGAAATGACAGAAGTAGAGATTGGAGTGGAATAAGTCTCAAGACAAGGAATGCCAAGGATTGACAAGCACCACTAGAAGCTAGGAAGAGGAAAGGAAAGATTCCTTCCAGAGTCTCAGAAAACATAGTCTTGCTGACACCTTGATTTCAGACTTTTAACCTCCAGAACTGTGAGAGAATAAATTTCTGTTGTTTTAAACCACCCAGTTTGTGATACTTTGTTACAGGAGCCCTGGGGAACTAATATTCTCCCATTGTGGCTCTTACCACACTGTATTGTGTTGGCTAGCCAGTTCTGCTTATCTTCCATCCTCCTTAAACGGTGGTATTATAGGGTATCAGCCATCTTTAAAATCCACTGCACATCTCAGTCCCTAAGAGATAATAGTTGTTCAATAATCAGTGAATGAATGATAAATTAAGTGTTATAAAAATGAACAGAAATATTGTAATATCTCTAGCAAAGTACCTGACATGGAGAAGTACTTGGTAAATGTCAGTTGCCTTCCCTTTCATCACCCTAAGAGGTTAAAATCTTCTCAGGGGCAAAGACTTAGCCTTATTCTTCCTTGTGTCCCTTCTCAGCACTTGGCATAGTGCAATAGGGACCATTGCGGCTTTCCAACCATCCATAATCTACTTCATATTCTCCAGCTTCCCTGATACTTAGGGTTAGTGTCATGTACTGGATTCTGTTCAGCAGGCGACGAATAGAAGTGATATTAGCCAAATCCATCTCGTTTAATCCTCTAGGGACTTCTTCCCACACCATGGCAACCTTAGGGGCCCCAAGTCCCAGACTGAGTAACTACAGGATGAAGAAGGGTGACTTTGACAGCATAGGACTCTACATGAGTGGGGAGTAAACCTTTACTGTGTTAGCCATTGAGATTTGGGGTCTTATTTATGACCATGGCAGAGCCTAGCCTACATTCACTAATATAAAAAGTAATCTAGACACATGGGGGGTGCTGAGAAAATGCCTGTTTGTTAGCTAATTAAATCATCACAACAAATAAAGATATCAGAGTCCTGACTGAATAAAGACTATTTGAGAAATAGAGGCATCTTTATGTTTCCTCATGGCATGCTTTGCTAGCTTTAAAAAGTGTCTGGGGCTTGAATGTTTTGATTGAGAAGACTCTGCCTAGCCAAGACAGCTGCCTTGGTGAGTATGTCTCACCATGTCACCGAGGACTGGTCCATGTGACTAAGCTTTAAAATAAATTAGTTCAGAGGGACCTAACCTAATTGAATGCCGCCTGCTTTGCTTTTCACTTCTCTCTGCAGGTGAAAGGGGTATAATATTTATATTATCAAGCATGTTTTCATAAGAAATGGTTGTTATGCTGCAGCTTTTGCCATAAAGTTAATAAGGATAGTTAATTAGGACATTAAAATCTAAGCCACAGTCATTATTTGGAAGTAAAGTAAATGTCTAGTAAGCTAGAAAACAGAGCACTGCCAATAAAAGACACAAATTGAACAGCCATTCTCTAGTAATACAATTAAAATTTCACAATACAAACAGAATGGCCACTTGTTACTAAAACGTGAAGCTATAGCTTTATTTGCACAGAAACATACCCTCTGCCAAACATTAGGGCAAAAGTGCCAGTGCTTAATTGGTGAATTAGATCCACCTGAACTGACTGTGCATCAGCTGTCCCTGGAATGAGAAAGGGGACTTGTTGACCACAGTGGTTTATTTATGCCCAGAGGACAAGAGTTGTCACCATTCATTTATTGTGATTGACTTATGAAGGGTGAGTATGAGTATACCCAGCTAAGAGTTCTCTCTCAATAAGAATTAGGACTGTAGTGATGCTCTTCAATCCAACTGTTTTTTATCTAGTCCATTTTCCTTCCAACATACATAGATTACTATTCTGTACCTTTTCTTCTCTCTTTAACCTCCAACACCTCCTCCCTGACCTCTCACTCAGCTAACGACAACTCCTCTTACTTCATTGAGAAAACAAAAGCAAGAGAATGTCCCCACACTCCCACAACAATACTAATTCACCTACCTGCACCTGTTCCCATTTACTCTGCCTTCTTTCTATTATTATAGAAAAAATGTCTGAGATCCTATACCTGTCCACTAGATCCCAGCCCCTCTTACCTACTCAAGGCATTTCTCTACAAATTCTTCCCACTCTATCCTACATCAATAGTTTTCTTCTTCTCTGCTGGTTTGTTCTTATCAATATACAAATGTCAAGAACTGCGAAGGGTCTCAGGTTTTACCCTACTTGCAAGTCACAAGTTAGTGTCCCACAGTTTCACAACTGCTGTCATTGACAAAGGACCTTACTGCTGACAGCAACAGCAGCAGCCAGAGGATCAGCATTTCATTGTGCTGGTTCTCCAAGCCCCGATTTGAACATGGTGATGTAAAAGGGCCAGGTGACACTTGTGCACACTGTGACTGTGTTTGAAAAGAGGAACCCTGAGCTTAGGGAACTTGAATGATTTATTATAGTAGTCAGTAAACATGCCTGCCCTTTGTTCTGGAGAGAGATGCCCACTATGCCTTCGAAAGCTGTTTGCTATACAAATATCCTTGAAAAGAAAATCTAAAACAAAAGCAAAATCAGAGTCTCTGATCATAAGACATGCAGAAATACAGGAGATTCATGAAAAATTGCCTTCTCACAATGAGCATGCTGTAATTTCTCCCATCATTAATAAAAACCTCTTTTTTGACCCTCATATTCTCTCTACATCCCACGCCATTTCTCTGCTCCTTTTTAGGGCTGTAATCTTAAAAAGTCTTGTCTATAATTGCTGACAAATTTATCTCCTCTTTTTCTCTCTTGAATACACTACCATTAGGATTTCATCCCTGTACTGCTTTGTCAAGGCCACTGATGATCTTGTGTTACTAAATACAAAGGTCAATTCTCTTTTCATATTTCTTGACCCCTCTGCAGACTTTGACACAGTTGACCACTCCCTGTTCCTTGAAACATCTTCTTCGCTGAGATTCCAGGATAACTTTACTTTGCTGTTTT